>NW_020957631.1:0-9020 GCF_003031625.1 Empidonax traillii | reverse complement strand
GTGACAATCTAAGCCCTGCTCTGGGGGGAAAACAACATCTGTGCTGCTGCTGGTGCCTCCTCCCCCTGCTGTCAGTCAGTCCCACTGAGAAATCCTTGCTCTGGAGCAGCTCCAGGATCCCATTCCAGCCCGCCGTGTGCTCCTGCAGAGTGCTGGGATTTGGTGCCTTGTCCCACCCTGGCGGTTTGGGCTCCCATTTATTGCTCGTTTTGGCAGCCTTGGCTCCAGACCCCGCAGAGATTCCCGAGCCTGGCCCTGCCATGTGGCTGATGTGACGCGCAGGCACACTGGCCTGAACCCCTCCCAGCCCTGCCTTCTGCCGGCAAGATGCTGTTTCTCCTCTGTCTCACACTCAACTGGGATGTTTTGGGAGTTGGGATGGGAGGGGGAAATGGATGAGAAGCTTTTCTGTGCCACAGCCCAGCCCCGAAGCTTTGCCAGCCAGACCCTGTGGCAGAGGGAGCAGCAGGAGAAGGAAGATCTCCCATGAATGATGACCCAGCTCTCATCCTGCCTGCTCTTGATGAGGATCCAGCACTCTGGGATTGTCACAGTGTTGCCATTTTATACCCAAGTGGTTGCATTTTATTTTTTTTTGCTTTTAGTGTGACTTGGAAGATGAGTTTCAATTAAAAATAAAAAATGTTACTGGCTTCACCACTTTGCTGTATATTTTCTGCCTGGTGGGGTCTGATCTCTGAATCCTGGTGTCCTGGCATTCCCTGCAAGGAAGCAATAGTTTATTTATTTGGAAAGAATTATTTCTTTCCAAAAGAAATAATTGGCAAAAATGGTGCTTTGACCTTGGTGTGATGTTATCACACATGTGTGTGTGCTGCTTGCAAAGGAAAAACTGGTATTTTTAACAGCAAATCTGGCAATTTTATCTAAAAATCTTCCTTGATCCTTCCTCTTCTACATGTGGTAACGATCTGTGGCGTGTTCACAACTGACAGTTCACAGAGCAGTCTCTGCAGATGTCAGTGCTGCTGACAGATGAGCAGAGACCAAATTGCAGGTACCTCTCATCTGCTTGGGGTTGTCACCTGCTTTTTTTAAAACAACTCAGCAGGGAAGTGCAGTTTGCTCAGTAATAACTACTCCAGCATCATCCACAGCTTGGATCACAGCCTGGGGTCTTTGTGCTGCTCTGGAACAAAACAAAACAACAAGATTCAAGGGAATATTTGCAGAGAATAAATAAGTAAACGTGGTGCTGCCCCGTGGTCTTTTCACTGGCTGTTTGTTTATGCATGTGGGGATGGAGATAATGATGTTGGTTATTCACTTTTGAGCTGGTTTGATCATCACTGAGAAGAAATTATGATTCTCTGGGCTTCATCTCCTGTGTTCTGACAACCAGGATGCTCAAAACCAGCCCTGAAGTCTGGAAGGCTGCACCACAGTGACACCTTAATGGCTCCAGTGCTTTTAAATATGCTTAAAATCACCCACAAAAGCACACAAAGAGAACCAAAATCACCCACAAAACCAGCCACTCAAATTCTTCAAGGCAGAAAATAATTCTTCTCATCCTAAATGTGGCAACTGTGACCAAAGAGTGAGAGATCAACCCAAAATCCAACCAGGAAACCTTGTAGAGGAGTGTGAAGAGCCCAGCTTTTTGCACCAAGGTCCAGCCCAGGCTCTTGCTTTATTATGTGGAGAGATAAAACATTATCTTTAATTATGAATAATCTGTAGGCTCCAGAACCTTCCAGACAAGCCCTCTTGGTCTCTAGTCCTGAAGACCAGGCTGAAACTGCTTCTGATTTGTCACCAGCCCAACTTTGTTCCTGTGCCCAAAGGCAGGGCTGGAGGAGGCCATGGGATGGGATTCCTGGGTGCAGCTTCTCTTGGTCATTCAGGGAGTTTTTGGAAGCCCAGTCCTGCCCTAAAGGTTCCTCATCAGAGCCTGTGGGTGCTGAGGTGGTGTGTTTGGACATGGTCACCAGGCTCCTTCCACTGCCCAGGACCCACCCCATTAGCTGGGTCTGCCCAAGGTATTGTTGGGTCCAATTCCCTTGGTTTCTAAACCAGAAGGGAGTTCTTCAGTGTGATCCAACCAAATCATGTTAAAAACGTGTACCAGGAGCTCTCTTTACTGAACCTGATGTTCCCTGACCAAGCCAGCCCATCCTCCTGCTGTGCAGTGTTTTCTCTCCAGGGCTCAGAGCAGTTTCCCGAGAAAGCCTGGCTCCAAACCCCCCTGAAACGGGAGAAAATGTATAGATTTATTGTGAGCTTCCAGCCAGGTCAGGGGCTGAGCTCGAGACGGGAAGTGGTTTTGGTTTTCTGCAATGTTGGGGGACTTGGCCAACACAAACTGAACACAAGCTGTCCCAAACCTCTCAATAAGTCAGAGCGTGGCACTATCAATGCTGGGTTTGAGCTTGATAAAAGGTTCTTTTTCACATGCCACTGTTGCACTGTTTTTGCTTCTCTAAACTGATTTACTGAGGTGAGTCTCAAATACAGGCCCAGAACCAGCTCACACAAATATGTTGAATGCTGCTCCAGGTGTTGTTTTTAGTTTTCCACTGCAGAGGAGAAACGAGCAGCAATTCTCTGATGGAGAGAGGAGATTGAGCTCATGATATTTCTTTGATGGAGAGAAGAGATTGAGCTGATGATCTTTCTCTGATGGAGGGAGTAGATTGAGCTGATGATCTCAGCAATGACAGGACACATAAATAAGAAGGTCTTGACCAAACCAGCAGGATCTCATGGAGGTGGAGATGCTCCAGGACTCCAGAGATGTCCATCAAATCACCTGACCGACCTTGGCTTTCCACCCATCTTACCCAGAGCAAAAGCTCCGGTGGAAAAGGGGCTTTTTCATTTTACAAGTCTAGAATCATTAAGGTTGGAAAAGACCTCTGAGATCACCAAGTCCAACCATCAACGTGGCACCACCACTATTCTTTGTGTGTTGCCTTGAGCTCTCCTGCTGGAAGTGCTCCCATGCCCCATCCCCAGCCCTTTGGTCTAACATTTGATAAGCCTGTGCCCTGCTGGGAAGTGTTCCCTGCTGATGGAAGCAGCACATGTTGCTCCAGCAATCCAGGCCACCCCTTTTCGTAAGAGACCCCTTGACATGGAAAACCGATCCTGCATTTCTAAACTGGAAAACAGGAAAGCTGATTCTACAAACCCTGCTGGAAGCTAAACAGCGCCAAAGCTGGCAGAGAATCCAGTGTCAGGAAAGCCTGGGGAGGAGGATTGGAAGCGTTTTTCTAGTGCTGGCTTCTATCAGACTCGGAAATGGCATCTGGGAATGCGAGGGAGCTGCTGGAAGCCTGGGGGAAATGATGTGTAATGCACCGGGAACATCCGTGCTCAGAGCCAGGCAGGTCGAACCAGAGTGTCCACCGTGATGGAAAAGTCTCCCCCAGCCTGAGGGTGTTCTGATGGCCAGGAGTGGGTGTAAATAGACCTTGAAGAGGGCAGAGACAGCAGCTTGGCAGCATTCCCTGGCATCTCCTGGAGCTGACGTAGCCCGTGTGCTGCCCGGGCCGGGAGCAGGGGGAATCCCGGGCGATGGATGTGTGGAATGTCTCCAGGAGGCTGTCACTGCACAGTGTCCTGCACCACAGGGACTGTGTGTCTTGGTTTCAGGCTGCCTTGGTTCCTGATGGTTTGAGTGACACCTCTTAAACCCCTCAGGATCCAACCCCCCTGAGCTGGGACAGGCACTGATGTAAATGGTTTAAATCAAAGCGCATAAAAGGGATGGGCTTCACTGGGGCTCGTTGCAGACAGTTCATTAAGATAATTACTCACTTGTGGCAGTCAAATGGAGTCACTACAAGTGCTGTCCCCAGTGGTGGGCCCAGGGTGACACAAACCGTCAGTGTGGTGATGCATCAAGCAAAGCCTTTCCGTTTGCTTTCCATCTTCACCCTCATCCATCAGCCCAGGAGCCCCCACAGGCTCCAGTTGAGGAACTCTCTCATCCATGTGTCTGCTCACAGGGGGTTTGGGGACATTTCTGTCAGTGGAAGTTACTGTATAATGATACTCCTCTTATTATGTGATCCCAGAGCCTTTATTACTCCATCCCACTGGAAGTGTCCAAGGCCAGGTTGGAGCAACCTGGATAGTGGAAGTTCCACCCTGCCCATGGCACAGGGTGGAATGGGATGAGCTTTAAGGTCCCTTCCAACCCAAACCATTTCAGGATTTTATGATTTTATGATTCCTACCCTGGTCCTTTTGTGTGGTTTGCTTTAATCCAGCAGCTATTTTGGCTCATTCCCCTCAGAGAAAACGAGCTGCCCACACAGAGACCACCTTCAGAGCTGGCAAGTGTTACAGAGCTGCTTCATTCACAGAACCCCAGAATGTGCTGAGCTGGAAGGGACCCCCAAGGACCATCCAGTCCAACCCTCAGCCCTGCACAGGCCCAGCCCCAGGAGTCACCCCCTGTGCCCCAGAGGATCAGCCAAAGCCTCCTGCAGCTCTGGCAGCCTTGGGGCTGTGCCCCCTGCCCTGGGGAGCCTGTTCAGTGCCCAACCAGCCTGGGGGGGAAGAACCTTGCCCTGAGATCCACCCTGAGCCTGCCCTGACACAGCTCCAGCCATTCCCTGGGGGCTGTCCCTGCTCCCCCCAGAGCAGAGCTCAGTCCTGCCCCTCCTCTGCCCCTGCCCAGGCACTTGGAACTGCAGGGAGCTCTCCCCTCAGTCTCCTCTGCTCCAGCTGAACACACCAAGTGCCCTCAACCACTCCTTGTTCAGCCTCTCCAGCCCCTTCACCATCCTCACATCCCTCCTTTGGTTGCTCTCTAACAGCTTTAGACCTTTCTTACACTGTGGTGCCCAAAACTGGCCCTCCAAGCCACTTGTAGGACAGAAACAACCTCAGAGGCTCCTGGGCCAGCCCGGGATTGTGTCACTGCACAGGTGGAGAATTCCAGGCCCAAAGGGAGGGCTCGAGCTGCAGGTGCTCAGCAGGAAAGCCAGGAATAGTGCCCAGGAGGCAATTCAGTCCCTGGAGGGGGAGAAATGTGGGCACGGTTAACATGGCAAATAAAAACTGATCCCTCTGAAATAAGCATGACCCATAAAATACATAAACATGCCCCAGCCATAAACAGCATTTGCTATTTACAGCATCAGAGCATGAGGATATTTGCCAGCTATTTGCAGCTTAAAGGATAAACAGCAGTTCCTTTGATCCTGGGCTGTTGGAAGGGTTATATTTAAAGCCATTCATGTCTCCCCAGCCCTTCACCCTTTACATCATTTGTTTTATGAAGGGCTGGAAATGCCACATTCCAGGTTCCAGGGGTGCAGAAAATACCCTTTGTGGCAATGAAACAGGTTGGGATGGACCCTCCACCCCGTGCCAAACCAAAATAGAAACACCTTGGGGATAAAATACAACAACTGGAGCTTGGACTAAAAGGCACCTTTTTGTCCCCATTTCCCTGAGAATGGTGGAAAATGGAGCTGGGAATGCAGCTCAGGAACACTCACCTGGGAACATCAAAGGGAGCCTGAAACGGGCAAAAAATGAGGGAGAATTTTGCTAAGACTTGGGGTTTTCTGGTGGTTGGAGGGCAGGGGAGCTGTGTTTACTACAACCAACAGCTTTGTTTGGAAGGAAATAAAAAAATCAACTACTCAGAATTTGACTCCTTGTCCTTCCCAACCTTCCTCTTGCTCTGCTGCCTCAAGCAGAGGGGCTCAGCCACCCTCCAGAGCCCTTCTGGAAGGGTTTATGGGCTTTTTTTAAAAAGGGATAAAGGAAAACACAATATTTTAAAAAGCTTGGAAAAGACCCCTAAGATCATCAAGTCCAACCAGCCATCCACCATCACCACGTTCATCACTGAAGCACGTCCTGAAGTGCCACATCCCCGTGGTTTTGGAACACTTGCAGGGATGGAGACTCCACCACTGCCCTGGGCAGCTGTGCCAATGTGTGACCACCCTTTCCAAGAAGGCATTTTTCTTAATATCCAATCTAAACCCCCCCCTGGCACGACTTGAGGTGATTCCCTCTCATCCTGCCTCGTGCTTGAGCTCTATTGGCAGTCTGGAAACATCTTGAGCTCCCTGAATTTTGATTTTTCTTTTTTTTATTCCCCCCGCCCCCCCCTTCAAAAACCTTCCCATTCTTCTGGGTCATTTCCATGGAAGCCCCTCAGGGTTTTGGTTGGTTTGTTGCAGTGTGAGATTTCCACTGAGATTTTAAATGTAATCCCGAGGTGTTTATTGGAAATATGTAAATACAGAAGTGTTTAAAATAAAACAGGTTTAAAATAAAAACGTGAGCCCAACAAACTCCACGAGGAAAATGCCAAACCCAAACCAAGGAGATGAAAATAAAATGTCGTTTTTCTTGGCTTTGCCCATCTGATCAATATTCCTGTGCAGTGTTTTGCATACAGTGATAAAGAATCTGCATTTAGAGAGTTTTATGCCGTCAGACTTGCTTGTCTGATGGCAAATGAGAAGTTACCACCTTCCCCCAGCTCTAATATTGGCTGGGTTAAGATGTGCTTGGGGTTTTTTTAGTACTTTCAGGACTTAAACTGGGCTTTGCTCTTTCCTGGCAGATTCCACACTTCAAAGAGTGAATTTTGTCCTCAGGGTTTTCCAGACCAGGCAAAGGTTGTCAGTAAAATGAAGGATCCAAAGGAAGGTGCAGCACAGTGAGCAAACCGTGAGTTACTTTGGGGCATCAGCCAGAGCTTTGAGGACCAGCCAGGGAAGGAAAACCAAACCCCTCTGTCTTGACTGGGTGCAGAGGAAGGTGTTGGTCTTGCTGGGGAGGACAAGCTGCATGTCCTGACCCCACCTTGGAATTGTTAAGGTTGGGAAAGACCTCCGAGCTCAAGTCCAACTGTCAAGCCAGCACCACCACCATGTTCACCACTAAACCACGTCCTCCAGTGCCACATCCACACCTTTTTGGACACCTGCAGGGATGGGGACTCCAGCACTTCCCTGAGCAGCCTGTTCTGGTGCTTTACAGCCCCTTCCCTCAAGAAATGTTCCCAATATCCAATCTGCCCCTCCCCTGGCACAGCTGGAGGCCGTTCCCTCTCCTCCTGTCCCTGTTCCCTGGGAGCAGAGCCTGACCCCCCCCGGCTCCCCCCTCCTGTCAGGGATTGCAGAGCCAGAAGGTCCCCCCTGAGCCTCCTTTTCTCCAGGCTGAGCCCCCCCAGCTCCCTCAGCTGCTCCTGCTGCTCCAGCCCCTTCCCTGGACACCTCCAGCCCCTCCACGTCCTTCTTGTCATGAGGGGTCCAAAACTGACCCCAGGATTCGAGGTGTGGCCCCACCAGGACAGTCTGAAACCTTTGACTTCAGCAGGAGTAAGGTGGGACCAGGATCTTCTGGCAGAAGGGAAGAAAGAGAAGATTTGGTGTTTAAAACCAGTAGTTTTTAAATCAGGAGACAAGGCTGTGTTGGAGGAGAGGCAAACCCTCGGTGTGCCCCCCAAGAGCAGCTCTGCCACTCTGGGGCCAGCACTGGCCATTAATGGTTTGCCTGTTTTATGTTGCAGCCAGGCTGGGGGAAGAGCTTTTAAATGCATATTTTCCTCTTGAAAATATCAAACCCAGTGTTTTCATTTTCGGGGGCCTGGGGGGAAAAAAAAAATTTATGTTTCATATTTTCCAAATAAACAGTGCTTTTACAGAGGCAGAAATGCAGACCCTGAGCACCCAGCACACCTTTGCCCCTCACAGTATTTTCAAAGCTTTAATGTTGCTTGTGTGCCACAAGCCCTGCTAGTGAAAATATTCACCTGAAATGTATTTATCTTCCTTTTGCTAATTAACAGCAAAATGACACAGAGGAACTCTATATTTTCCTCAGCAAGAACAGCCATAGAGGCTTCATTTATGGAGGGCTCTGAATGATCCCTATTCATGGCAAGGAAGTACTGTCTGCACCAAGAGATCCTTGTCTGCAGGGCAGAGTGACAGAGCAAACTCATCATGGACAGTTCTGGGGCAAATCTTCCCAAATTTTAGGCCCTTGTTTCACTTTGTTCCCTGGTAGCTGTAAATGTAGGGGTGTAGGTGTTCTGCATATCTGGGGAGAAAACGTAGCTCTGTGAAGAAAAACACACAGGGACAGCAGTGAGTAAAGTGTATATATATATATATTTATATGGATTTATATATATTAGCACTCATCAAAATCCATGGTTTTATAAACACATCCATGAAAGGCTTGAATAGAGGAGTCATGTGCCTGTATGTGTGCCTGCATGTAAATATACATCGTTATTTTTATACATATATATAAAAATATAAACACATCAGTGTAATCACATTCATCACAGACTGGTCGGGGTTGGAAGGGACTTTGAAAGGTAATTCCAACCCCTCTGCCACGGGCAGGGACACCTTCCACTGGCCCAGGCTGCTCCAACCTGGCCTTGGACACTTCCAGGGATCCAGGGGCAGCCACAGCTTCTCTGGGCAACCTGTGCCAGGGCCTGCCCAACCTCACAGCCAGGAATTCCTTCCCAATATCCCATCTAACCCTGTTTTCCTTCAGTGTGAAGCCATTCCCCCTTGTCCTGGCTCTCCAAGCCCTTCTAAAATTTCCCTCCATCTTCCTTGTAGCTCCTTCAGGCCCTGCAAGGCCACGCTGAGGTCACCTTGGAGCTTCACTTGTCTTCTCAACAATCCCAATTCTCCCAGCCCTTCCTCCCAGCAGAGCTTCCCCATCCCTCCTCTGGAACATTCGCTCCTTCTGGGCTAAAAATTTTCCATCCAGAGCTGGTTGAAAGGCTGTGATTGATGGTTTGTACCTGGGAAGGCCGTGGGACAAAGCCATGCTGGTTTTGCATGAGGACCTTGCCATCTTTCAATATTTTAATGAACACTTTGAATGTTGTTGAAAGAGTTCAGAGCAGCCTGGCAGCTGCACTAAGGACAGGTCCTTTTTTTCCCTAATCAAAGAGCTTTTCTCCACGGGAGCTCTTGGGCTCTGTTGAAGAGCTTTTGGAGTAAAGAGAGGCTTTGGATAAGGGAAGAGAAACTGGGCTTTGAGTTAAA
>NW_020957630.1:24510-26470 GCF_003031625.1 Empidonax traillii | reverse complement strand
TGTGGGTGCTGTGTGTGTGTGTGTGTGAGGAGCTGTGTGTGGGGGTGCTGTGCAGTGTGGGTGTGTGTGAGGAGCTGTGAGTGCTCTGTGTGAGTGTTAGGAGCTGTGTGCGTGGGTGCTCTGCAGTGTGCCAGTCCCGTGTGAGTGTGAGGGGCACAGTCATGCTGTGGGTGCCTCTGACAGTGAGCATTTCTCTCTTGCAGTCCCTGGCAGTGGAGGAGGCCATGCTGCAGTGCCTGCTTCTGCTCCTGGGCTGCGTCCACTCCTTGCACTCCTTCCCAAAGGTCTCCAGGCCCTGCCCAGGCAGGACCCAGCTCACTCTGAGGGAGGATCCTCCTCCAGTTATGTGCTTCACTTAACAGATGAGTGTGCAGTGTTGCCCAAGAGCTGCCAGCACCAGGGCAAACCAGAGAGAAGGGTTCATGCATTGATTTCATCCAATCTCTGTGCCTAGATGAGCAGTGTGCCTTGAATGGCCACTGGAGAGAGGGACTAGTGAGTCGGTTTTACCCTTTGCTGATCTGGAACATCAGGATTTGAAGTCAGTTGCCTGCTCTGGTCGTGATGTTCAAACACTGGATGTGAAGTGTTCCTCCACAGCACTGTCATTGGTGGCTCCAGCAGGAGAGAGAGGGCAACATCTTTGCTTTCTCCAATCCCCCCGAGCTGTAGGGTGGGGAAAAGGGAGGAACTGTGTCTGCCAAGGCCAAAGCAGATGCTTTGGGATCTGGGAAAAGGGAGGGAAAGGGTTGGTGTGGAAAAGCTTCAGAGGACAGAACTGCAGGGCCCTTTCCTCTGGGATCAAACGCTCTGCTTGGCTCAAGGGGAGGAGATTTGATGGAATCCTTGTACTGTAAGCCCTGAAGTGTCCCAGGTTCTGTTGCCTTTCTGTCAGAAAGGCAAAATCTTGGCTCGAACGTTTGTAGCACTGAGGTTTTTGTGGCAATGACTTGTCTGTTTGTAGTGAGTATTGCTCTGCTTTAATTCAACCCCAATATCCTGACTGTGGCTGTTGTAACACCTCCAAACCCTCCCTGCTGGTCTGGTTGTGAGTTCAGGGCCAAGGTAGCAATTTCTCTCTGCATTTAAGGGAAGACTTTCCTTGTCCTGCCCCCCCAGGAACCAGCAGAGCCTTGCTGTATTTTTGGAGTTCCAGTTGTACCTGTACAGCTGGAAGTTGTGTCTGTCTGGGATGAGTGTAGGGCTCCTTAAAGGTGTTGATTGCACTTCCATTGACTTTAAAATGGAGGGTGATTAGTGAAATGAGTCTGAGTGGGACATGAGGATCAGCTTCACTGTTTAAACTTTCATCCCTTAATCAAGTGGGTTTGAATCACTTGATATTTAATTTTTTTTTTTCTTTTATAACAATTTTCGACATTTTGGTCAGTTCCTGAGGATTTTCACAGGAAACCTTCCTGTGGCTGGTTTGTGGATTGGGAATTTCTGAAAAACTGTGGAAGGACTTCCAAGATTAACTGTTTCAGTTCCTGACTGTACTGTATTTTCATTAAAACATTACAGTTTTTCAAAGTGAACTATTTTCAGAGAAAACCCTCAGTTGTCAGAGGTAGAGTTATCCTTTTGTTCCTTGGAATGCTGAGGAGTTCAAATACAAAATCCCAGGTTATTCCAGAAAAAAATTGGTATTTGTGCTAATGGAGGAAACAGATCTTGAGGAAAATATTATGGGTTTATTGAATTTATATTCCAAATTTTTCAGGTATGTCCTCCCAGTTAATTAAAGAACATATATGAGTGAATACTCTGTACCTCAACTCATCCCAAAGACATTCCTTAAGGAACTCAATCTCCTGAGTATAAACCAGTCCTGAAGGTTCTTTAATAAATCACCATTCATTGGAAAATAGAACTGATTGAAGTCACCATTCATTGGAATAGAACTGATTAACAGAAGTGACTTTTCAGATTAAGCTCTGTCTGCTTTTTAGAGTCCCAT
>NW_020957630.1:22223-24489 GCF_003031625.1 Empidonax traillii | reverse complement strand
TGTGTGTGTGTGTGTGTGTGGGTGCTGTGCAGTGTGGGTGTGTGTGAGAAGCTGTGGGTGCTGTGTGTGTGTGTGCTGTGCAGTGTGCCAGTCCCGTGTGAGTGTGAGGGGCACAGTCGTGCTGTGGGTGCCTCTGACAGTGAGCATTTCTCTCTTGCAGTCCCTGGCAGTGGAGGAGGCCATGCTGCAGTGCCTGCTTCTGCTCCTGGGCTGCGTCCACTCCTTGCACTCCTTCCCAAAGGTCTCCAGGCCCTGCCCAGGCAGGACCCAGCTCACTCTGAGGGAGGATCCTCCTCCAGTTATGTGCTTCACAGATGAGTGTGCAGTGTTGCCCAAGAGCTGCCAGCACCAGGGCAAACCAGAGAGAAGGGTTCATGCATTGATTTCATCCAATCTCTGTGCCTAGATGAGCAGTGTGCCTTGAATGGCCACTGGAGAGAGGGACTAGTGAGTCGGTTTTACCCTTTGCTGGTCTGGAACATCAGGATTTGAAGTCAGTTGCCTGCTTTGGTCGTGATGTTCAAACACTTGGATGTGAAGTGTTCCTCCACAGCACTGTCATTGGTGGTTCCAGCAGGAGAGAGAGGGCAACATCTTTGCTTTCTCCAATCCCCCCGAGCTGTAGGGTGGGGAAAAGGGAGGAACTGTGTCTGCCAAGGCCAAAGCAGATGCTTTGGGATCTGGGAAAAGGGAGGGAAAGGGTTGGTGTGGAAAAGCTTCAGTGAGCACAGAACTGCAGGGCCCTTTCCTCTGGGATCAAACGCTCTGCTTGGCTCAAGGGGAGGAGATTTGATGGAATCCTTGTACTGTAAGCCCTGAAGTGTCCCAGATTCTGTTGCCTTTCTGGCAAAAAGGCAAAATCTTGGCTCGAACGTTTGTAGCACTGAGGTTTTTGTGGCAATGACTTGTCTGTTTGTAGTGAGTATTGCTCTGCTTTAATTCAACCCCAATATCCTGACTGTGGCTGTTGTAACACCTCCAAACCCTCCCTGCTGGTCTGGTTGTGAGTTCAGGGCCGAAGTAGCAATTTCTCTCTGCTTTTAAGGGAAGACTTTCCTTGTCCTGCCCCCCCAGGAACCAGCAGAGCCTTGTTGTGTTTTTGGAGTTCCAGTTGTACCTGTACAGCTGGAAGTTGTGTCTGTCCAGGATGAGTGTAGGGCTCTGGGAACATCTAGCTGGAAAAGCTCCATTCCTTGGCTGTTGAAGTGTTCCCAGAGTTTTCTTCAGCTGGTTTCTTGTGGAACTCTCCTGTGGGAGATGCTGGTTCTTCCTGCCCTGTCCTCCCACTGGTGCCTGGCAGAGCAATGGAGCATCTCTGCTGTGGGAAGTACCCACCAAATCCTTCCTGGCTAACCCAGAGAGGGATAGAAATTGCATTTTTTGACCTCCAGAAATGCTCCATCCAGTCCTGGGACTGTGAGGTGGGTCAGGTTTCCTCACCATACAGGTGTGTCACTGGAAGGAAGGAATCCTGAGCCAGCAGTTGGCTGGGCTGGATGAGAACTGATTGTCTCCTTAAAGGTGTTGATTGCACTTCCATTGACTTTAAAATGGAGGGTGATTAGTGAAATGAGTCTGAGTGGGACGTGAGGATCAGCTTCACTGTTTAAACTTTCATCCCTTAATCAAGTGGGTTTGAATCACTTGATATTTAATTTTTTTTTTTCTTTTATGCAATTTTCGACATTTTGGTCGGTTCCTGAGGATTTTCACAGGAAACCTTCCTGTGGCTGGTTTGTGGATTGGGAATTTCTGAAAAACTATGCAAGTACTTTCAGGATTAACTGTTTCAGTTCCTGCCTGTACTGTATTTTCATTAAAACATTACAGTTTTTCAAAGTGAACTATTTTCAGAGAAAACCCTCAGTTGTCAGAGGTAGAGTTATCCTTTTGTTCCTTGAAATGCTGAGGAGTTCAAATACAAAATCCCAGGTTATTCCAGAAAAAAATTGGTATTTGTGTTAATGGAGGAAACAGATCTTGAGGAAAATATTATGGGTTTATTGAATTTATATTCCAAATTTTTCAGGTATGTCCTCCCAGTTAATTAAAGAACATATATGAGTGAATACTCTGCACCTCAACTCATCCCAAAGACATTCCTTAAGGAACTCAATCTCCTGAGTATAAACCAGTCCTGAAGGTTCTTTAATAAATCACCATTCATTGGAAAATAGAACTGATTGAAGTCACCATTCATTGGAATAGAACTGATTAACAGAAGTGACTTTTCAGATTAAGCTCTGTCTGCTTTTTAGAGTCCCAT
>NW_020957630.1:15775-22048 GCF_003031625.1 Empidonax traillii | reverse complement strand
ATCCCAAAGACATTCCTTAAGGAACTCAATCTCCTGAGTATAAACCAGTCCTGAAGGTTCTTTAATAAATCACCATTCATTGGAAAATAGAACTGATTGAAGTCACCATTCATTGGAATAGAACTGATTAACAGAAGTGACTTTTCAGATTAAGCTCTGTCTGCTTTTTAGAGTCCCATTTAAAGGCCTTCTTGTTTCTTAACCTTTTAATATCTCAGTTATATAGGATAAAAGTAGGAAAACAGTAAGTGGTTTTAAATATCTGCCATTGCAGATAAGTTTGGACAGAGATCCCCAAACATTCTCAGGTGTTGTTCCTTTTTAAGGGAGTGTTTGGAGCTATTAGTTCTGGTTCACATAGTGTGTGTTTACACATATTTTCCTTCTTTTTCTCCAGGAGCTGAGGGAAATCCATAACAAACAGCAGCTCCAGAAGCAGAAGAGCTTGGAAGCTGAGAGGTTGAAACAGAAAGAACAGGAAAGAAAGACAGTAGAGCTGGAAAAGCAGAAAGAAGCTCAGAGGTAACAGAAGGGTTTCATTTGAGCCCTTAATTGAAACCTTGATATCTCTGAGAAAATATTCCTGTCAACTCAAAACTTCTGGGATTGAGATGAGATTTGTGCCCTCTGGTACCAACCTAATGCTTGGGAAGTGTGTTGGTTGGCCAGGAGGAGGAATTTGTTGCTGGCAAGGGTGGTGAGGCCTTGGCAGGGGCTGCCCAGGGAGGTTTGGAGTGCCCAGCCCTGCAGGTGTCCAAGGCAGGCCTGGCCGTGGCACTCAGTGCTCTGGGCTGGGGGACAAGGTGGGGATGGGGCACAGGGGGATCCGTGGGCTGGGAGGGCTTTTCCAGCCCCAGGAATCCCGGGATTCTGTGAAATCATTTTTTAACCGGTCCATTGCCCTCCACCTCCCATCACTCAGAACTGGGAGGGCTTTTCCAATGCTGTGAATTAATTTTTTTCCTGCGAGGAACAGCTTCTTCTCATGCATTTGTCCCTAATTTTGTAAGTCTGAAGGAAGTCCAGAGGCGGAAAAGGTTGTGGAACAAACCAAAGCACACTGGGCATCTTTTATATCTTCAGAGTTATCTCCACTGGGGCAAATTGTTTCTAGCAGAGCATATTTATTCTCTTCTTCTGTTGTCCTGTGCTCTGTTGGAGGAAGGATGTGTTAGTTGTGGCAGCTGGAATGTGCAGTGCTCTGGATCGTTCTGCAGGAGTGTTGAGTGAGGCTTCCAAATGTGCTTCCTCCTTGCCCCTCAACAGCAGGATAAGGAGTGTCACGTGTTCTGATTCCTGCTTTTCCCTTCTGATTGGGCTATTTTGAGTCTTACTTTAGGGATGATTGTGGCCTTGGGTTGGAAGGAGATGATATTTCAGGTCCCTTCCAAGCCAAAGCATTCCATGATTCTGTGATCCCACAAATAATTGTGTAAGAAGATGCTGGGGAGGGGTTGGTGACTCATCAAAATCAAATTAGCTCTTACAGGGAAAGCAAAAAGCCCTGAGGAGGACACTTCGTGCTATAGAACACCCCAAAGGACAACTGACTTGGGTGGACTTTGGTTTGAGTGGCTTAAAACCCCCCTCTGGTTTTCCAACAGGCGAATCCAGGAACGGGACAAGCAGCGGCTGGAGCGGGGACAGCCAGAGGAGGAGCCTCAGTGGCCAAAGAAAGTTCAGGAAGAGGAAAAGCAAAAAAGGGAGGACATACCTAAGAAGAAGGAAAGTGAGGAGAAGGGGAAGCAGGAAATGCAAGAGAAGCTGAGTAAACTCTTCCAGCCCCACCAGGAGCCAGCCAAGCCAGTCCAGGCTCCCTGGTCCAGTGCAGGTAGGGTCAATCCCCAGGAATGCTGGAGCACAACCTCTGGAACAGTTCTTTTCTCCTCTGGCTCCCCATTTCATACAGGAGGATGGTGTATTTCAGGGTTGGATTGCTGGTCGTAGTGGAGTAAATAATGGACAGATTGAGCTCCAGACTCCACAAATTGTCCTTTTAGGCATCACTATTGTCCCTAAAGGTCTGGGGTTTAGCAGAGTGTAAAGCACAGGATGGGATTCCCAGTGCCGAGTGAGGAGAGATTCTCAGCTGGAAAGGGCTGGAAGATCCTGATGCAGGGTGCCAGCAATTATTTCTGTGTTTTCTTGTTTTGGTGTGCAGTATGTGCCTTGGGATTTGTTAGAGCAGCACCAAGGGTCCCAGGGTTACCCTTTTCCCTCTCCTGCCCTCCCCAGGAATGTTGTTCACTGATAAAATCACCTGAAATCTAAGATTTAACCCCCCTCTTTCTGCTCTGCACACAGTCCCTTTTTTTTTTTTTTTAATTTGTGCAGGGAGCAGAGGGCATTTTTATGACTAAACCCCATCCAAAGGGGTTGTGGATTCCCCATCCCTGGAAGTGTCCCAGGCCAGGTTGGACGGGGCTTGGAGCACCCTGGGCTGGTGGAAGGTGTCCCTGCCCATGGCAGGGGTGGCACTGGATGGGCTTTAAAATCCTTTCCAACCCAAACCATTCTGTGTTTCTGTGATATTTCCCTGATGTTTAGAGGAGAAAATAGCAAGAAAATTGTCTTTAAATAATTCATTTTCATATATAGGGGATGAGATACTTCCTACAGACTCTCCCAGCTCTGTTCATTTTTGTCACCACTTTCACCTCATTTTGCAAGTGTTTGAAAATAAAGGGGGTTGATTATTTTTTTTTCCCTTGTGTTTTTTTTTCCTTTGCTCAGAAAAAGCTCCTCTGACCATTTCCGCTCAGGAGGATGTAAAAATAGTGTATTATAGAGCTCTGTATCCTTTTGAATCCAGAAGCCACGACGAGATCACCATCCAGCCCGGAGACATCGTCATGGTAAGGAGGGATTGGGATGTCCCTGCAGCAAAGCAGTTTTGCACATATGTGACTTAAATTATGTAAAGAAAGGAAACTTCAAAACCTAAAAATCTGGTGGCAGGGGTGTGGATAACACAATGATCTCCAATCTTTTTCCCATCTGCCATGTCAAAGTCCAAAGCAATATTTGCTTTTGTCTCTCTAAAATTGGAGTTCTGCGGTTAATGACTGCAGGAATTAAAGAGTTATATTTAATTAAAAATCTTTATTAATATTAATAAATAATTGGTAGGATCTTAACATGGAGAATGAAAACTCCTGAGGGAGCTCTTAAATGAGACCTTGTTCACTGGGGGAAAATATATTTGCAGTAATGTTCCACCCTACAAAATTGGTTTTGAAGAACTTCTGCATTTTAGCTCATTTGTGGAGTGGGTTTGGGGAAAAAATACACTTTGCAGGCTGTGCTGAGCTGGAGTGATGAATTTTGTTTTGAAAGCTCACGTCCTGGGGAGCTGAACCTTTGGGGGTGGGGTTGGGCATTCGTTAATTCGGTGTTTGGGATACTGGAAGGGGCTCTGGGAAAACACAAACAAAAATTTCCTGGGAGGGGGAGCGTGGCCCAGGCTTGTGGGCCATTTACCTCGAGGAACAGTGGTCAGTGCTGGGGACACTTCAGGGAAAATAACATTGTCCCCCCAAAATATGTGAATCTAAGGAGCACTGCACACATTTTTAAAAAGAGATTTGCAGGGAAAATAATATTTTTGCTAAAAATATATCATTTTAAGGAGCGCTTCACGCGTTTTAAATGGAGACTTTGAGGTCATCCAGATCTTTTTACGTGTTCCTTTTGGACTTGATTTTAATTTACTCTCCCACAGTGGGGTAACTACTCTCTGTTCTCTTTATTTAACTGATTTTTGACAATAATTAAACCTGATTCTTGGGAGATTTCTCTCCTGCTCTGCAGTAATGGCTTAACTGGGCTACTCTTAGATGAACTGATCTAAGTCAAATTGTGAACTGTGTTATAATTGTGCCTTGCTTTGAATCTTTGCTTCCCTCTGGAGGTTAAAAGGGAATGGGTAAGTGCTGCCTGACTCCAGGAAGGCTCTGGAACTGCTCCTTTTCCATGAGCACACGAGTTTGTTCCCGTGTAGTTCTGGAATTCCCCAAGGGTCCAATTAACAAACTCCTTCACTTTATCAAAAGTAATTCCACTGCACCAAAACAGAGCTTACTTTTGATGCTGCTTTTGTGCTCCTTGCCCCTCAGTCCTTCCGTGTCTGTCGTGTCCTGTGGTTCTCCCGGGCCCAGGGGGTGACTTTCTTGGGAAAGTAACCGTTTACAAGCTCCCATGTTAAAGTGGCTCTGCCTGCTGGTGTAAATGCAGCTCTGGAGTGGAGCAGCTCTGCAGCTGGGAGTGTCCTGGTGCCACAAAACCACCACTCCTTGGAATAACCGGGCACTGGCACGGGCAAATCGAGCTCTTCACCTTTGGAACCTGAGTTTGGGCCCATTTTAACCCCAAATTTTGACCCATTTTCAACAAATGCCATGTCCTGATTTCCATCTGGACAGGAGGTACCACCCGGACTGGGACTGAGCACAGAGCTGGACCCAGATCCATCCTGGCAGGGGCTGGACTGCAAGAATTCCTTGTGGCAGGAGGACTTTAATGGATGTGGAGCTTGTAGATCACCTTCACAACAGTGTAAAGCACTTTTACACTGGGCGTGAACCCTGAGACCTGCCTGGGTGCAAATGAGGGAGAAGGATGAGGGTTTGTTGGGAAGGAGGATGATTTTCCAGCCTGAGGAGGGCTCTGCTCTCCCAGCTCCCTGGGATATGGCAGTGACCTGGATCTGGCATCATACACTGGAGAATCAGTGGGTTGTGGACTCTGGTTTTTAATTCTCCCACTTTGTAGTTACAGGATTTTGTGTGTTTTCTTGGATTTTGGCTTTCTCTGCTTCTTACCTTTCGATGCACTTTAAATGTCTTTCACTGTGAGCTTAGACTGATTTTAATCCTGTTTGTAACTCAACCAAGCTTCTGTGTGGGGACAGATATACTCAAACTGCTAATGACAGTTTCTCCTCAGTTTTGTTACTTATTCATTGTTGGAGTTGGAAGGAATCTTTTGTGTCTGAGACATGTAAGGAGTTCTCAGCTGTGGCTTTAAAGTACAGTTGAACAAATAAAAACTAACCCCCCACACTATAATTCACTGTTCAGGTGTACATTTAAACTCTAGTTGTATTTTGGAAATAAATATTCTGGGATTGTTTGTTGTAGGGACTTGGGGATGGTGGGTGTAAAAATATAAGGAAATTGGAAGAAATTAAAAAGCTTCAAAGGAATTTGTTTAACATTCCAGTATTGTGCTGCAAAACCAGATGTGACTGGTATCTTATATGACTGAGTAAGAAACCAGATTTGTTATGAATGATAAGTTTAAATTACCCTTCAAAGATCCTTTTTTTGAGTGTTCATGGAGAACTGAATGGGGTTGGATAAGCAGAAATCTGACTGTCCTCGCAGCTGCTTTAGGAGTTACTGCAGCTTCAAACCCTCTCAGAAGAGACATTCAGTTAGTTGGCTTTAAAACCTTTTTGTTGGTTTTTTTTCCCCCCTTATTTCTGAAAACTCCCAGTGGTTTCTGTCTGACTGTGATTGGTGTCAGAGATGCTCTTTTTAGAGCATCCCCAGAACAGGAATGTGACTTTTCTGTGTGTTGGGGGTGGTGGTTCCTCCCTGTCCCACTGAGTGAGTCCCCCCTGGGTGACTGTTCTTAGTGCTCAGATGATTCAGCTTGGCCTGGGGTTCTGATAATCCCTTTCTCCCAAGATGTGACCTTCCTTCTCCCTGCTGCTGCTCCATCTACCCCAGGCTCTGCTGCAGTGGAAATTTTGCTCTGCACTGCAGTAAAAGCACATGGAACTGGTCAAGCACAAAGTGCCTTTATTTCTGGTTTGCTGACAGGGACTGAGCCACAAGGAGGGCCCCAAAATTAGAAATAATGGGTGGGTTTGCACCAGAAGAGGGGAGTGAGATATTACAGTGGGAGGGAAAAAGTCAACAATCAGCCCGAGGCAAAGGAATCTGTCAGGAGCTCAGTGGAGTATTCCAGGCACAGAAATCCATCCATGTGCTGGGCTGATCCCAGAAATCCATCCATGTGCTGGGCTGATCCCAGAAATCCATCCATGTGCTGGGCTGATCCCAGAAATCCATCCATGTGCTGGGCTGATCCCCCAGCGTGGGCAGCAGGGCAGGGGGGATTGTGCCCCTCTGAGACCCCCCTGCAGAGCTGCTCCAGCCCTGGGAACAGCACAGGGAGCACATGGAGCTGCTGGAGAGAGCCCAGAGGAGGCACCAAGAGGATCCCAGGGCTGGAGCAGCTCTGCTGGGAGGAAAGGCTGGCACAGCT
>NW_020957630.1:11590-15297 GCF_003031625.1 Empidonax traillii | reverse complement strand
GGCACCAAGAGGATCCCAGGGCTGGAGCAGCTCTGCTGGGAGGAAAGGCTGGCACAGCTGGGATTGTTCAGCTGCACAAGAGAAGCTTTGGGGGGACCTGAGTGTGGCCTTGCAGGGCCTGAAGGGGCTCCAGGAAAGATGGAGAGAGACTATTCCCAAGGGCTGGAGGGACAGGACAAGGGGGAATGGGTTTAAACTGACAGAGAGTAGGGTTAGGTGGGATATTGGGAAGGAATTGCTGGCTGGGAGGGTGGGCAGGCCCTGGCACAGGTTGGGCAGAGAAGCTGTGGCTGCCCCTGGATCCCTGGAAGTGTCCCAGGCCAGGTTGGACGGGGCTTGGAGCACCCTGTGCTGGTGGAAGGTGTCCCTGCCCATGGCAGGGGTGGCACTGGGTGGGTTTTAAGTTCCCTCCCAGCCCAAGTAATTCCACGATTCCAGGGTGATACTGTGACTGTTCTGTTACTGCCACAGCCAACTCTTGAGTTACACCGGGGGTTTGCAGCTCTTACATATTTTGAGACACTGTTGGCTCCTGACCTGAACAGAGGAGAGAAACTCTGATCAAAACCAGCCACTGTGGGGGTTTGGTCCCCCAGAGGGTGGTTGGCACTGCCCAGGCTCCCCAGGGCAGTGGGCACGGCCCCAAGGCTGCCAGAGCTCCAGGAGCGTTTGGGCAACGCTCTGAGGGACAGGGGGGAGTGTTGGGGTGTCCTGGGCAGGGCCAGGGATTGGACTGGATGATTCTTGGGGGGTCCTCCCAGCTCAGGATATTCCAGGATTTTATGGTCATCTTTGTTGCATCCAGGCCTTGATGACCTGGCAAAGGGAGCAGAGTGAGGGGCCTGAAAATTTCCATAGGAAACCTTCCTGTGGAATTGTTCTACATAAATACGTTCCCACATTTGTGGATTGGTTTGGAACTGTTCAGTGTTGTTGATTGCAATATGCTGTGGGGTTTTTTGTTCTATTTTCTGCAAAGGAATCGAGGAGAACTTGTAGAAAACTGCATTTTGTGTTAGTTAGATCAGAAATAGCAAAACTTCAGGGATTCCCTTGGAGCTCACTGCTCCCAAGTCTGCTGTGCTGTGCCAGACTTTAAGCAGCTGTTTAAAACCCATGCTTGATTTTTGCATTAGAAGTGAAACAAATTTTTTTAACCTCATCACCAAGAAACCCTTTTGAACACCTGGAGGTGTCCAAGGGCAGCTCGGAGCAACCTGGGCTGGTGGAAGGTGTCCCTGCCCATGGCAGGGGGTGGAACTGGATGGGCTTTAATGTCCCTTCCAACCCAAACCCTTCTGGGATTCTGTGATTTTGGCTCGGGAGAAAAAGAAAATAGAAGGCAAAAAGGCTTCTAGGTCTGTACTGCACTGCAGGGAGTGAGTGCCGGGGAGCAGATGGGTTGTTTGAAGTAAAAGTGGCATTTGCAGGGGGTGTTTCTTAACTCTCTTGCCTTACTGTGTCTGCAGGTGGATGAAAGCCAGACTGGAGAGCCAGGGTGGCTCGGGGGAGAACTGAAGGGCAAGACTGGCTGGTTCCCTGCCAACTACGCCGAGAGGATCCCCGACAGCGAAGTGCCCGGCGCGGCCCGGCCGGCGGGGGAGGCTGCGGCCCCCAAGGTGTCCGTGCAGGACAGCAGCACCCCCCTGGCAGCTCCTGCCCCCCCCGAGGCTCCTGCCACCGCCAACAACTGGGCAGACTTCAGCTCCACGTAGGTGTGGGGGGCGAGGAGCACTCCTGACCCGTGGGAGGCCTCTGGGACGGGTGTGGCGGGGGTGGCACCGAGCAGGGAGCCAGGCTGGCCAGGCTGCCAGGGAACACACCTTCTGGGAAGGAGCTTCTCTGGAGTTCATTGTCAAAATCACTGCCTTGTGGGATTCCAGGCTGCCAGGGAACACACCTTCTGGGAAGGAGCTTCTCTGGAGGGAATTGTCAAAATCACTGCCTTGTGGGATTCCAGGCTGCCCCCAGCAGACCTGCTGAGCAGTGCCCAGGGCACAGCACACACAGGAGACAGGCCCAAGCGAGGATGTGGCACGGTGGAAATGCCATGGTGTTCACTCCCCTCAGCACTGCGGAGTCCCAGACTGGGCTGGGTGGGAAGGGACTGTAAAGCCCACCCAGTGCCACCCCTGCCATGGGCAGGGACACCTTCCACCAGCCCAGGTTGCTCCCAGCCCTGTCCAACTTGGCCTTGGACACTTCCAGGGATCCAGGGGCAGCCACAGCTTCTCTGCCCAACCTGTGCCAGGGCCTGCCCACCCTCCCAGGGAACAGTTTCTTCCCTGTGTCCAACCTAAGTTTCCCTTCTTTCAGCTTGAGCCCATTGATCCTTGTCCTGTCACTGCAGTTCCTGATGAACAGTCCTTCTCTGACTTCCTTGTAGGCCCCTTCAGGCACAGGAAGGAACCTCCTGAATCTCCTTCTCCTACATCAGTTCCCACCAATCTTTATTGAAGGTTCCCAACTCGGATTATGCAAAACACAGAGATAACATGAAAAGATGATTTGTTAATTCCTGATGACAACATTAACAAGACTGATGGAAGTAGAACACGTGCCCTTCCCTACATATCTTAACTCAGTGCTCTGGGTGGTGTCACCAACTGCAATTGCCTTCTCTTTTGAACTTGTATCCATATTTATAACTTAAAATATAAATATGAGGCCCCTGGCACAGGTTGGGCAGAGAAACTGTGTCTGCCCCTGGATCCCTGGAAGTGCCCAAGGCCAGGTTGGAGCAACTTGTGCTGGTGGAAGGTGTCCCTGCCCATAGCAGGGGTGGGATGGGATGACTTTTAAGATTCTTTCCAACCCAAACCATTCTGGGATTCTGTGTCTAAGTGAAAGGGGTGTATGAGGTCAGTGCCAGGCTGGTGGGAAAGTTTTGGAAAGAATGAAGAATTATTTTAATGATTTAATTATTTTCGTTTCTCTTCCCACTGTGTGTAACACAGCCCGCACTGCCTGAACTTCTGGTGTGTTGGGAGCAGCTGAAAAACAAAAGTAAAAACCTGGCCTTAAGTAGCAAGGACAAGCAAATGGCTTTGGATTTGCCTTTGAAGATAAATTCCTGGTTAGCCCAGGTTTGATGGCAGTGTTGCAGTCCTGGTGCTCAGGGATTAGTCAGTTAAAACAAATCAACGGGGAATGGAGACATTTCTGTTCTACAGGAGTGTTTTTCTCCAGCTGAAAGCAGAAGGAGTTCCACCATCCTCTGTTTTCCAGGTGGCCAAGCAACCCCAGTGAGAAGGCCGAGAGTGACAACTGGGACGCCTGGGCAGCCCAGCCCTCCCTGACGGTGCCCAGCGCGGGGCAGCTGCGCCAGCGCTCGGCGTTCACCCCCGCCACCGTCACCGGCTCCTCCCCGTCCCCTGTGCTGGGCCAGGTGAGCTCTGCAGCCTCTGCAGCTGCTGGGAAGGGTCTGCAAAGCAAAGGGGGAACCTTGGCCGTGCATTAAACCTGGCACCTGAGGGGGGGTGAGCCCTTCCAGCCTGGAGGGACAGCAGGGAGTGTCCCCCCCCTGCAGAGCTGCTCCAGCCCTGGGAACAGCACAGGGAGCACATGGAGCTGCTGGAGAGAGCCCAGAGGAGGCACCAAGAGGATCCCAGGGCTGGAGCAGCTCTGCTGGGAGGAAAGGCTGGCACAGCTGGGATTGTTCAGCTGCACAAGAGAAGCTTTGGGGGGACCTGAGTGTGGCCTTGCAG
>NW_020957630.1:0-11352 GCF_003031625.1 Empidonax traillii | reverse complement strand
TGGAGCTGCTGGAGAGAGCCCAGAGGAGGCACCAAGAGGATCCCAGGGCTGGAGCAGCTCTGCTGGGAGGAAAGGCTGGCACAGCTGGGATTGTTCAGCTGCACAAGAGAAGCTTTGGGGGGACCTGAGTGTGGCCTTGCAGGGCCTGAAGGGGCTCCAGGAAAGATGGAGAGAGACTATTGACAAGGGATGGAGGGACAGGACACAGGGAATGGCTTCAAACTGCCAGAGGGCAGGGTTAGATGGGATATTGGGAAGGAATTGCTGGCTGGGAGGGTGGGCAGGCCCTGGCACAGGTTGGGCAGAGAAGCTGTGGCTGCCCCTGGATCCCTGGAAGTGTCCCAGGCCAGGTTGGACGGGGCTTGGAGCAACCTGTGCTGGTGGAAGGTGTCCCTGCCCAGGGCAGGGGTGGCACTGGGTGGGCTTTAAGGTGCCTCCCAACCCAAACCCTTCCATGATTCTGTGATCCATTGGCAGTATCTGGGGCAGGGTTTAACACAAAGCAGTTGCTGTTCTGGACTGGCTGTTTGGGATTTTGGTGGTCCAGGGGTGGGTCGCTTCCCTGGGGCTTTCTTGACTCACATGACAACAACCTTCACTCCCAGGTGGATTATGTGGTTAAGTGGAATAGCAGTGGCAAAGCCTCAGAGCAGCTGAATCCTGTCCATCTGCTCAGGCATTTCTTTTTCCTCAATGGAACAACAAACAGAACTGTGTTCTGGAAAGTGCTGAATATCTCACTCTCTTAAAGCAATAAACCCCTGGAATGTACAGTGAGTAATATCAGCAAAGCATCATTTCCCACAAAGTTTACTTATATTCTGCCAAATCAGCTGCCTGTAGGTTTATTAAGTGTATTTTTTAGTTGTAAAACTATTTAACTTAATATTGATTATATGTCAGGAGACAGAAATGTGGGAGGGCTGTAGACATTTCTGGAGTTCCTTGGGGAGTTCAACTGGCATTGCTGTCACTGAGGGAGGGGCTCTGTGTTGTTGTTGCTCTATAAGTAGCCTGAGAATATAATTCCTTAAGCAGCTTTCCTGGTGAAAGGAGGGGCATGACTGACTTCTGTCTCCTTTTATTTCTCAGGGTGAAAAAGTGGAGGGGCTTCAAGCACAGGCTTTGTATCCTTGGAGAGCCAAAAAGGACAACCACCTTAATTTCAACAAGAACGATGTCATCACAGTCCTGGAGCAGCAGGACATGTGGTGGTTTGGAGAGGTCCAGGGACAAAAGGGGTGGTTCCCCAAGTCCTATGTGAAGCTCATTTCAGGCCCCATAAGGAAGTCAACGAGGTATTTGTTTGCTTTGCCTGTACTGGAATAGATAAATTAATAGGAAGAGTTGCACAGTTGGATTTTAAAGCTGAGAATCTACTTTGTGGAAGTGGCTTTTCTTATCTGACCCTTCTGGAGAGTTTGGACTTCCAACCTTGGAAATTCGTGTGGGCAATAAAACTGCCCCCAGCTCTCCTTGGGTCTTGCCTCACCAACAAAAGATTAATGGACTTTCTTAATTTTAGGTGATTTGCCACTAAAAAATGAGTCTGTTGGATTTTATGAATTGCACCTATGTAAATCACAGCTTATCTTTCCCCAAAATTAAAAGAGATTCCTCAAATCTAAATCACTTCTCATTATTCGTGGAGGAATTTAAATTCTGTGTAATGTGAAGCCAACATTAACATTAGCAATACAAATGAGAAGGATCTTAGATCATTTTTTTTTTTTTTTGCTGGGGAAGAGGAGGAGATGCAGAAAATTCTGTATTTAAGGCATCTGCCTCAGTGAAACCACAGCTGGACTTCAGAGCTTTATTTTGCACATTCACTGCTCTTTTAAAACACTGGGAATTGCTTGGGGGTGCATTTGCATTTTTGAGTTTGAAATATAATGGTAATTTTTCTGAAGGGATTGAATTTCTTATGTAACCATTATTTTCTCCTCAAGCATGGATTCTGGGTCCTCAGAAAGCCCTGCTAGTCTGAAAAGAGTAGCATCCCCAGCAGCAAAGGCCACGATGTCAGGGGAAGGTAAGGACTTCAAGCCATGGCACTGAGAGGATCTTTCTGGGATTCACCACCTGCTTGTTCCCAAAATCACCCTTAGAGCCACACTGGGGGGTTGCAGGTGAAGGGCACATCAATCTGCCTCTGCAGTGATTTAAAATCATTATAGTGAAAATTTGTATGGGTTGTGTATGTAGAAGAAATAATTTAACATATCATGTCTTTTGTATTTTGTACTTTTCCCCATATTTTAATTTTTTTAACCAGTATTTTGGTAACAATTTCTGGTCTGGAAGGGGGTTATGCCAAATAAACACCCCTGTCCATGTACTCCATGATGTCAGGAATTGGGAATAAATGTCTCAGTTTCCCCCAAAGCTCATTTCCAATGTTTCATGAAGCTCTTGGTTAAAGCAGTGACAGTGAGTTATAGAATATTGGGATCCTTCTGCTCAGGGCTCCCCCTCAGTTTTACAGGTGGAGCCTGGGGACAGACAGAGAATGATCAGATCAGATTAAAAGGGGAATTCCTGACTGGAGGGGACAGCAAAGATCCACCCACAAGGAAGGGGAGAGAATCAGTTATTTCAAAATACAGCTGGTCTGGCTCACTCTGTATTTCATGGAATCAGAGAGTGGGTTGGGTTGGAAGGGCCCTAAAGATCACCTTGTCCTGGTTTTCCTCATATTATTAGCTACAAGGCATGCTAAGTCTCCTTACATATCTCTATATATTTACAGATTTATATCAGGTTATATGTTTGTATTAAAAAGGAACTCAACTTTTGGGAAAACATTTCCAAAAAGCTGTATTTTTAAGGAAATAATAAAGCCTTTTAAGTAATAAGCTTCTTAAATCATAGAGCTTTTTTAAAAACATAAAAAGGTTAGATTTAGCATCTTCCATTCCTTGGGAACAGGAATTCAGGTGGAATTCTTGCTGAACTACCCCCAGAGAAGGTTTTTGGTCAGATTTAGTGTTCAAGCACAAGGAATAATTTCCAGCTGCACTGGAACAGGTGAACATTTCTGTTCCATGGGCAGGGAAGTCTTTCTGGAATCTTGGGAACTGCTCTGGGGCTCAGAACAGGGGAAAATCAGCCTCAGGAACCTGCTTTGTGCCCTGGGATGGGAATGCTCAGTGCTCAGGTCAGCAGGGCACAGCAAGTTCTGTAGAAAATGGTGCTGGATTGTCTGAAATTGGGCTTTGTAATGGTTTATGGTTGAATGATCTCAACCTCAGCCCAGTTTGGTGGCTTTGCATGGGACCCCTGAGGAGTTGGGTGTGCAAGATCAGAACAGGTTCAGACCCCTCTGTGGGGGGGAGGGCAGGAAAGAATTCCTTGTAGGCCTGGGCCATCAGCAGCTGTGAAACAGGGCTGGATCCAAAATTCTGCACACTGGGACTTCCCATCCCTAGCACTGACAGTTCCAGGCACCAGCACAAACCAGGAACCACTGGGAGACGTGTTTTCAGAGGGATCTAAATGATCTGTGTATGTTTTAATTATAAAGCAAATCATATGAAATCCCCCTGAGGCAGCCCCTGGATCCACTGTGCTTAGCTCTGATAGGTACCATTTCGTGCATTAAATAGCGAGCTCTCTGTGAGCACTTAACAAGAAACTGGTCTTCCATCGAGCCTGTGAATAAACTACTGACACGACTTGGGTTTTTCCCGTGGTGATGAAGCAGTTTGTGAAGTGTTTTCCCTGTTTTTCTCGTGTCCCTCCCCCAGAGTACATTGCCATGTACACCTACGAGAGCTCGGAGCAAGGAGACCTCACTTTCCAACAAGGTGACATGATTCTGGTGACAAAGAAAGATGGTGACTGGTGGACGGGCACGCTGGGTGATAAATCAGGAGTTTTCCCATCTAATTATGTGAGACTCAAAGATTCTGAGGTAGAGAAACGTTGAAATGTTCTCAACTGGAGCTGAGGGTGTTTCGTTTGGGGTTCTCGTGGCTGGAAGTCGCTGGGTCAGAAGGGAAACAAAAAATATGGTGGAGTTTTACCGAGTGGGAGCTTGGAAAGGAGGAACAGCAGTGACAACAGGAACAGTTGTGTTTTACCACACAGCATCACAACTGATTTATGGACCATGTATTAAAATAAACCCTGCCTGTGTCAGTGGTTTACATGGCACTTGGGCAGAGGCAAAGCAGAACAGCCATGATTATTTGATTCCCCAGGTAAGGTTTTAATGGCCGAGCTGGATCTTGCTGCCATTATTTAAAAAAAAAAAAAAAAAAAAGTAATATTTCAACCTATTGTATTTTTTCCCTATTGACATTTTTTGCAATCGAGGGTAACAAATTTGGCAACAAAACTTAGCCAAAACTGCTGCATTTATTTGAAAGGTTTTGTCTGAATAATAGAGATTCTGTTCCATTTATTTTTATCCTGAAATAATTCCATAAAACATGTCCATGCAATTTTTTTTCTTTTTTTTTTAGGCATCCTAAAAAAGATGTTTTCTCATTTATATTGTTTGGGGGGATAATTTACTTAGTAGTTGGAATTAGGTTCATGTCAGAGTTGAATGCACTCGATGAGAAGGAGCTCTGGTTTATATTTATGGAATAATGGGGGATGAAAAGGTAAAAACCAGTGGATTTGGATGGAAAGGCTTTTTCACAAGTCTGTCTTTTGGAATTGTGTGTGTGTGACGCAACTCAGTGAAAGACTCTGCAACCCTGAGCAAAGTCGCTCCTGAAAATCATTCTGCTGGTGGAAAAGCCACGGAATAAAACCTGCAGTGTAGGAAGCCCTAACAGGGGAAATTTAGAGACAGTCCAGAAATCCCAGCAACACCCTCTAGGACAGGATTGAAAAACCTTGGGAGTTAATGCCCCTTAGTCCTGCAGTCCCTGGGAGAGGGTGTTGGGGTGTTGTTGGCAGAGCTCTGTGGAGAGCTCGGGTGTTTGCAGCTGACACTGCTTTTGTCAGGAAGGTCAGTGGGATGTCTCTCTGACCTGGGCTTGCCTGGGCTGAGCCATCCCAGTGCACCTCACCCCAGAGTGCCCCAACTGCCCTTTTTGCTGCTGAAAATCCCCACCTGCAGCTACAATCGTGATGAGAAGGGGGGAAAAAGCTGAGAGCTCGTGGAGACCTTGGTGTCCACATTTCCTGCAGGGATTGCTGTGCCTGCAGGACACAGTTCCATGTCCAAGTGGGTAATTTGGATTACATGGCAGAGTTTTGCTCTTCAGCTTGTTCTCAGAGCCAGCTTTTAGAGAGGCTTTCAGAGTGCTGGCTGTGTGTTAACTCTGGTCTCTGCTGTGCTTGGACAGCTGCCTGCTGGGGGAAAATGGTCCTAAAAGAGGGAATTAATTTCATGTGTCCTGCACTGTTGACTCAGACCCAAAGGCAAACAGTGGTGATCTTTCAGCAACAAGTGCAGAGTTTATAGAAATGCCTGTAAACCTCAAAGCCTCAGTGGTTTCCACACCAGAAGAATTTTTTAATTTGTTCTTCTGCCCAGGCTGCCCATTCACCCCGAGGTGATAAATTAAACTATTCCCTGTTCCAATAATATATAATAATAAGTTCCAACTTATTAACAGGGTGGGAAAGCCTTTGTTCTCCAAAGGAACAGTGACACCACTCCGTGGTCCATGCCCAAGTTTTTATTAGGCTGAGGTAGATGGAAACAGATCTGAAACAGGGTGTTATCCTTGAGAGGGGTGGTGATTCCTCTGAGGGGATGGAGCTCAGGGGGGAGCTTGGAAACCAGCAGTTTGGATGGCTCTGCTTACAAAACTTTGCTTAAATGTTCAGGAGATAATCTCAGTGGGAATGTGCAGGGTCCTGCTGCAGCACCCAGTTTAATGAGGCTGCTGGGTCTCACTGACAGAGCAAGTTCTGCTCTTCTGTTCCAGAGCCTTGATCCCTGCACACAGAACCCCCTGCAGTGCTCAGCGAGTGTCTCAGCTGTGCAGAAGGGAAGCACAACAGGCTCTGTCCTCTCCCTGTGTTTCCTCTACAGAGGGAATTGGAACTATTTCTCCACCTCCTGAATGGAGCAGAAGTTGGGTCCATCTCAAATGCACTGTTGGTAATTTAGTTATTTACTGAAGTGCTGGAGGACTTCCCTGTGTATTTATGCTGCTTTTTCACCAAGGGTTCAGTGAGCCCTCCAGCACAGTTCAGAGTCAGCCTGGCCCAGGTGATTGTGAGGTTTCTGCCCTGCAATAACCCCTCTGTGTTTGAGGGCTGTGTGTAGGACAGTGTCCCACCCTGAGGGATGTGCTTCCAATCCAGCAGTGGGGATGGCAGTTTGGAGGGGGGTGTGCTCTGAAAGTCCAAACCCTTGGTTTTCACTGAGGGTGTTTCTCTGCAAGAAACACTTTCCAAGGCAGAATTAATTCCTGGTGTTCCCCTTTCAGCCTGAGTTGTTGCTCACCATTTAATCCTCCCCCCCTGGGACTGTCGAGCCCATCTTGTCCTTGTCCCCAGCCCTAAACTCAGGCTTTGTGTCTGAGCTCTGGGTGATGCTTTCCTAGCTCACTGTTTGTGTCACACAGGTCCCAGTGGTTGTAGAGCAAGGTGGGCACCTGGGGAGAATCAAAGGGCTCAGGGAGGGAAGGAAGGGTTGCTGTCCCTGTGGGGTGTGAGTGCAATCAGTGCCTGACAGGGACAGGAGAGGACAGGAGGTGGTTTGTAAGGAGCATCCTGAAGGTGAAGGTGAAGGTGAAGGTGAAGGTGAAGGAGGGTGGAAGTGTTGAGGGCAAGAGGATATTCATGGTGACCCAACGTTTCTGACCAAAGTTCAGTTCAGGTTTATGTTTGCTGTTATCCATCTGAAACCTTTTCACAGCAGGAGATAAGAGGGTTAGTGGACTAGGAGAAAACAGGAGGAATTATTTAGGGAGCAGGAACTGCACTAATTCCAGGGTTTACTGAGTTTTTTGTGGCTGTTCAAAGGCTTTTCTTGCAAATCCCTTGGCCTGGAGGATGATGATGATGTTTATCCCTCATCCCACCCTGTCTGGCTGCAGTGAGTTTCTCAGGAATATTTGCAATCCAACTGTTTGTAAACAATTCTTGTTGGTTTAACTCAGCTCGGCAGAATTCCCACTGTGTGGATTCCCAGATATACAACTCCAGTGTGGTGTAATTTGGATTCACACTGATATTTGCAGTCCATGAAAGGGAGGAAGAGCTCAGGAGAGAATTCTGCACTTTTGCACTGAGTCATCCACTCGCACACACTGCTTGAGGTTTATTCCCAGGCATTTATTGCCATCAGAAACAGGAAGGGTTTCTGTAAAAACACAATCTTCCTGGGAGGTTTTCATTTCCATGCTTGGGGAGTGTGTGAAATTTAATGTGTAAGGAGAGAAATAAATCTGAGTGCTAAACTTGCATCTTGTTTCCTATTTCCAGGCTCCAGGAGCAGCTGGGAAAACGGGAAGCCTAGGGAAGAAACCTGGTGAGTCCTGTGTTGTGGCAGCACCTTCTGTTTGTTCTTAAATGTTTACATTCAGTGGCAACAAAATCTTTCCCATGGAAATAAAGGATATTTGGCCTGGTCATTTTGTAGTAGTTTGCACTGATGGAAACAACTGTAATAAATGCAGTTAATAAATAATGTAACTAATGAAATAATGCATCATCTCTAGTCATTCTAACATGTCAGTCATAAATAGCAGGTAGCCAGAGAATAGAAATCTACTCAAAAAGGAATGTAAACTTCCTGATGGGTTGCTGAACAAAACAGTGGAAGCCATTCCCTCTCATCCTGTCCCTCCATCCCTTGTCCAAAGTCCCCTCCCAGCTCTCTTGGCCCCCCTTGAAGCCCCCCGGGAAGGGGCTGTAAAGTCTCTTCTCGGTAATTCAATATTCAAACAAACAAAATGAAAAGGTTCTTCATGGAAGGAAAGCTGTTTCTGGCTTGGGGTTTTTTTGAACTTTTTTTTCTGGACACTTTTCTCTGAATTTCTTTCTCCCTGTGATGGGCAAGAGCTGAATGTTGAACCTGTACCTTGTGTTGTAACTCCTTTAACTCAGAAACCCTTACAAAGTCCTTAATGCTGCTGGGTGGGGGCAGGGGATGGCTCACACCTTGGGAACCACCTGTCGTAGGTAGAAATGAGCAATTCCTTGTTCTGAGAGGGGTAACGAGGGTAAGATCTTTGCTCTTCCATTGGGATCTGAACGTGGGAACTGCTGGGGTAGCGAGAGGGGTTGTCCTGATCTGGACAAACTCCCACCACTCCTTTGCTTGCTGGGGTTCATTTTGCCTCCTGGATCCCTCCATTAATCCTGGAGGGATTAATGGAATTCTGTGGGAAACCCTGCAAATGCAGGGGCCTGCAGACTTTCAGCAGGAGACAGCATTTGCAGTGCCCTGGGATTGCTCATCCCTCTGCTTCCCCACCCTCCCCGTGTCTCACGTGCTTCCCTGACCATTCCTAATATCCCCAGTCATCCTTTCCTCCTCAGTTTGGAGTCAGCACTGATGATTTTCCTGCCAGGCCCCAGCTCCCTGTGTCTGTTCCCTGCAACCCAGTTCCAGGAGCTGCCAGCTGGTTCCCCTGGCACGGCTGCCCCGCTCCTTCCCTGGGGCCCACACCTGTCCTGTGGCTCTGCCAGGCACTGAAACCAGCCCAAACTCTGGCTGTGCCAGGCACTGAAACCAACCCCAAACTCTGGCTGTGCCAGGCACTGAAACCAACCCCAACTCTGGCTGTGCCAGGCACTGAAACCAGCCCAAACTCTGGCTGTGCCAGGCACTGCAAACCAACCCAAACTCTGGCTGTGCCAGGCACTGAAACCAGCCCAAACTCTGGCTGTGCCAGGCACTGAAACCAGCCCAAACTCTGGCTGTGCCAGGCACTGAAACCAGCCCAAACTCTGGCTGTGCCAGGCACTGAAACCAACCCCAACTCTGGCTGTGCCAGGCACTGAAACCAGCCCAAACTCTGGCTGTGCCAGGCACTGAAACCAGCCCAAACTCTGGCTGTGCCAGGCACTGAAACCAACCCCAGCTCTGGCTCTGCCTTGGGGATTTGCAGAGGGATTGGTGAGCTCAGGGCTCCTGTGTCCCTCCGGGCTGGCAGGGGGTCACATGGAGCACCTGCTCCCTGCTGACAGCCATGGAATGAGCATTCCCAAAGAAATCCTCTTTGGTTCCCTTTGAAAACATTCACTTGGTGGGGAAAGATCAATTCATTTGCACCTCTCAGTGCAACTTCATTGTGTTGTCATCGGCGTGGCTCCTCCTTTTAGGGAGCTTAGTCCAAAACTGGGCTTGACTAAATGGAATTTTAGGGAGTTGTATTTACTGGAAAACAGTACTATGAAACTGCATTTTAAGGACTGTACAGTTGTTGTTGTTATTATTGTTGTTGTTATTCTATATTTCAGATATTTTTATCTCCTACCTTAATTATTTACTCCTGCAGAGCCCTGAACTTGTCATTTATTTTGTCATTCCCACGTGTACCCCTGGAAATACACCAATCCATCCCGATTTTATGGAGAGAAAGGCCACGGTGGTCGTAGCAGGATTAATAATGGATAGACTGTGTTCAGGCTTTTCCAAACTAACCTTCTCTTCCCCTTGTGCTCCCCCAGAAATTGCCCAAGTTATTGCCTCTTACACAGCCACGGGCCCAGAACAGCTCACTCTGGCTCCTGGGCAGCTCATCCTCATCAGGAAGAAGAATCCAGGTGGTTGGTGGGAAGGAGAGCTCCAAGTTAGTGCCTTTTTTATGGTAATCAAATTCCATGGTAAAAAAAAAAAAAGGTGATTTTTGTAGCAGTTCCAAACGCTGAAGGTGTCAGTCAGAAATCCCTGGAGAACGTTGTGCAGTTCAGCTTTGGAAGATAAAATACCTTTCAAAAACATTCCCTGGGAATGACCCTGCAGGGAGATCAGCAGGGAATCCCTGCCTGGCAGGCCCTGCTGCTTTCCTGGAGTTCCCTGGGAAAGGGGGATTTTAGGGCTTGTTTGGGCTCCTTTTGAACCCCCCCAGGGTGTTTTTAGGAGGAGAACTTGACAATTTGGTCCCACTCAGTGAGGGGGTTTGGGGTTTGGCTTTTGAGCAGGTGAAGAAATGTCATGGGTTTATTTGCAGGGCAGAGGCTCCAAAAGGAATTTAGTTATTGTTCCCTGTTACCACCTGCCCTTTTGGCCTTTTCTGGGGATATTTTTTCATCTTCTGTGGAGAAATCACCTTCCAGGATTCCTCTGGGCTTTGTTCTCACCGACCTTTCTGCTGCTGGTAACTTTTGCCTTTACAAAGTCTCCATTAAATGGATTTTGAGACAGAAAAGAAGCTTCACTGGGCAAGATCTGCCACAATTCTCCCTGAGCAGCTGCTGGGAGGTTCTAAAACAATTAGGTTTTTGGTTGTGTAAATATTCAGTGTGACTTTAGATACTTGTATGTGATACAATTGTTTTTTGTTTCAATATCAGTCTCCTGTCTATTCTATAAATATTCTATTTATTCTCCTCTTCCACACTTGGGGGGCAGAGAGGAGGGAAAATAAAGCCAATGTTTTAAGCTGGTTTAATGCAGCATCCAAAAATAGCTTAAAATTAATGCTCTAGATGCTCTTTAGATCAAGTGCTTTCTTTTTTAATAAAAATTTTAAGAGGGGAAAAAGTAGTTAGAGGATAGTAAATCTGTTAGATGACCTTTTTTTTCAACCAAATTTAGCATTAATTCATTTTTAAAGGCAAAATTCCCCCTGCCCAAAATACCAACTTTGTTCTAACACCACAGACAGGGAATAAAGAGTTAAAATAATTCCCAACACAGATTTAGAGGCTGAGATGGGATTCAGTTTTGGAATAACCTTTCTGACAGGCAGGATTTTTTCCTGTATTTGGTTTCAATGACCAAGGCAGTTGGGGAAGTGCCAGGGGGAGGTTTCTGTCCTGCTCTGGTGGCACAAGGTGTTGAAAAGGAAAGAGATAATTTGGATCCTTGATCTCTGCTTGAACTGTCACAGTCTGGTATCTATTTAAATGCAATTCTTCAAGCAGTTAAATGCTAGCAGAAGTGTTACAGTATTCAACTACTGCCAAAAATAGCTGTTTTTTCCTTATAAAATGCAGTTTTTTGCTGCTCTGAAGTGCTGTGGCTGCACACAGTTCAAACATTGGCCCAGGGATGCCCTGCTGTGCTCCCTCCTCCTCCTCCAAGCCCTGTTTTCTCCCCAGGCCAGGGGGAAGAAGCGCCAGATCGGGTGGTTTCCTGCCAACTACGTGAAGCTGCTGAGCCCGGGGACCAGCAAAAGCACCCCCACCGAGCTGCCCAGGGCAGCACCTGCAGGTGAGCCTGGCCTGGCCTGGCCTGCCCTTTCTTGGCCTGGCCTGTCCTGC
>NW_020957629.1:18542-24522 GCF_003031625.1 Empidonax traillii | reverse complement strand
AACCCTAACCCTAACCCTAACCCTAACCCTAACCCTAACCCTAACCCTAACCCTAACCCTAACCCTAACCCTAACCCTTACCCTTACCCTAACCCTAACCCTAACCCTAACCCCTTATTCCTAACCCTAACCCTAAACTTTACCCCTAGCCCAACCCTAACCCGAACCATAACCACAACCACAACCTTAAACCGTCACCTCTGACATCTAACCCTTAGCCTTTAATGTCTAACCATTAACACCCAACCTCTAACCCCTATTGTCCCATCCCTTTCTCTAACTCTAACCCTAACCATAATAAAAGGCTCATGGGTGACATCACTGGGGATTGGTGAAAACTAAGAGTCAACTTGTAACAAGATGTAACATTGACATCGGTGACATCACTTGGGACATTAAGGGCATCACAAGTAGATGGTTGACATTAAAGTTACATTAGTGAAAACATGGGGGGTGTTGGTGTCATCACAGGGGACAGTGGTGACCTCACAGGGAGATAGGTGACATCATTGGGGACCAATGACATCACAGGGGACTGTTGACAAGAAAGGGACAGCTGTGATGTCACAGGGACATCACTGACATTGGTGACGTGCTGGGGACCTGGTGCCATCGTTCGGCACAGTGGTGATACCACAGAGACAGCAGGACATCATTGGGGACATTGTTGACATCACAGGGGACAGTGATGACACCACAGAGACACCAGTGACATAATGGGGACATCTGTGACATCACAGGGGACATTGCTGACATCACAGGGGACAGTGATGACACCACAGAGACACCAGTGACATAATGGGGACATCTGTGACATCACAGGGGACATCGATGCTTTCACAAGGCTTGGGGTGACATCACCGAGACATCGGTGACATCACTTGGGTAATCGGTGACTTCACAAAGACAGGGGTGACATCACAGAGACACCACTGACATCATCAGGGACATTGCTGTCGTCACAGGGGACGGTGGTGACGTCACAGGGACAGAGGTCACATCATTAGGGACGAGTGAAATCACACGAGACTCGTGGCAAGAAAGGACAGCCCTGATGTCACAGGGAAATCAGTGACATTACGGGGACATGGAGCCACTGCTGGGGACAGTTGTTGACATCAGAAAGACAGCAGTGACACCACTGGAAACCAGTGATGTCACAGGGGACTGGTGACTACATTGGGAAAGCTGTGATGTCACAGGGACATCGGTGACATCACAGGGACATGGATGACATCGGTGAGGGCCAGTGACTTCCCAGGGGACTGGGGACAACAAAGGGACAGCCATGATATCACAGTGACATCGGTGGGGACATTGGTGACTTCACAAGGACAAGGGTGACATTACAGAGACAGCAGTGACATCATCAGGGACATTGGTGACATCCCAGGGGACAGTGGTGACATCACACAGACACTGGTGATATCACTGGGGAGCAGTGACCTCACAGGGGACTGGTGACAAGGAAGGGACAGTTGTGATGTCACAGGGACATCGTTGGCATTAAAGGCATCTGGTGACATCACAGGGATATGGATGACATCACTGGGGACCAGTGACATAACAGGGGACAGGGGACAACAAAGGGACAGCCCGTATATAAGATGGACATTGGTGACATCACTGGGGACATCAGTGACTTCACAAGGACAAGGATGAAATCCCAGACACAGCAGTGACATCATCAGTGACACTGGGGACATCACGGGGACATCCATGACATCATTAGGGACTAGTGACCTCATAGGGGAATGGTGACAACAATGGGACAGCCGTGACATCACAGTGAGATCAGTGACATCACTGGGGACATTGGTGACTTCACAAGGACAAGGGTGACATTACAGAGACAGCAGTGACATCACAGGGGACAGTGGTGTCATCACAGGGACAGTGGTGACATCACTGGGGACTAGTGACATCACAGGGGTCTGGTGGCAACAAAAGGACAGCATTGATATCACAGGGAGATCGGTGACATCAAAGGTGTCTGGTGACATCACAGGGACATCAGTGACATCACTGGACATGGTGCCACTGCTGGGGACAGTGGTGACATCACAGGGAGAGCAGTGACATCACAGGCAACATTGGTGACTTCACAAGGACATCAGTGACATCACAGAGAGAGCAGTAACATCACCAGGGACGCTGGTGATGTCACTGGCAACCAGTGTCATCACAGGGGACTGCTGACAACAAAGGGACAGCTGTGATGTCACCGAGACATGGGTGACAACATGGGAACATGATGCCACCACTGGGGACATGGATGACACCCTGGGGACAGCAGTGACATCACTTGGGACACTGGTAACACCTGTGGGGACAGCAGTGACATCAATAAACACCTGTCACATCACAGGGACAGCAGTTATGTCACAGGGACTTTGATGACATCATTGGAGGCCAGTGACATCACAGGGGTCTGGTGACATCAGTGGGGACATCAGTGACATCACAGGAACAGGGGTTCCACCCCTGGGGATAGCGGTGCCATCAAAGGGACAGCCATGACATCACATGGGTCTTGTGACATCACAGGGAGATGGTGTCACCGCTGGGGGCAGCGATGACATCACAGGGAGTTCAGTGACATCATTGGGGAACAGTGACTTCACTGGTAGAGTGCTAACATCACATGGGACAGCTGTAAAATCACTGGGGACACAGGGACCACCCCTACGGACAGCAGGGACATCACTGTAGACCAGTAACATCACAGACTTCTGATGACATCACAGGGACATCGCTGACATCACAGGGACAGTAGTGACATCACAGGGACAGTGGTGACATCATTAGGGACATCAGTGACATCACTGGGACAATGGTTCATGACTGCTGCAGCCACTGCTGTCAGACAGGTGGGCCATCCCTTGCTGACTTCTTCCAACTGTTTGGAGTAGACCATGTACCTCCTGGATGGCCCTGGTTGGTGGCCCAAGACCCCTAAAGACATTCCTTGATGCTCATGCGAGAACAACCAAAAGGGCTTCGTCACGTCAGGCAAAGCCCACGCCAGTGCCCTCCTGAGCTCCCGCTTCAGTCATTTGAAGGCCTCGTCTGTCTCAGGGGTCCAGATGATGTTATTTTAGGTTATTTTCAGCAGGTCATATAAAGGCTTTACAAGCATTCCCTACTGATAGAGCCATAAAATACACCAACCTGTTATTCCTTGAAAGGCTTGGAGATCTCTCACTTTTTCTGGGCTGGGTATCTGGCAGATGTCTTCCTTTCTTGCTGTTCCCAGGGAACATTGTCCACCGGAGACTTCATACCCCAGGTATACCACTTTCTCTTGCACCAGCCATGCTTTCTGTCGGGAAACTCAGTAAACATATAAACCCAAGAAGTTTAAAAAAGAGATTGTCCACTGCACACTCACTTCTTCTGTTCTGGTCACTATTAATAAGTCATCTACATATTGTACAAGAACGCCATCCGCCGGTGGCAGCTACCATTGTTCTTGACTAGCTGGTTACTGAACAAAGTGGGACTATTTTTAAAATTCTGTGGTGAGACTGTCCAACTTAATTGCATCTTTCTCCCTCTATGGAGACAGAAAAAGGCATCCTTTAAATCTAACACTGTGAATCAAATCAAATTCTCTCTCAATTTTGTTAAAAGTGTATAGGGATTTGCTACCACGGGGTATAGGGTTTTAGTTATCTCATTTACTTCCCTTAAATCCTGAACCTAGTTCCACTTGGTTTCTTAAGTGGGAGAACTGGGGTGTTAAAGTCTGATTCACGCTCTATTAGAAGTCCCAACTTCAAAAGTTTTCACTTCTTGGTTCAATTCCTTTTCTGTCTTCTAACCTCAGTGGATATTGTTTCCTGACTACTGGATTTGTTCTTGGTAATAATTCTATCTGAATAGGAGTTGCTTTTTTTGATTTACCGGGTAAATCTGTAGCCCATTCCAAGGAATAGACTCCATCTAAAATTTGACTGATATTTTGATTGTTTTGCTCTGGCTTTATGCAGTTCAGGACCAAACTCAATGCTGCCATTAGTTGTTCTTTGTTTACCTGAAATTCAAGTTTTTTTTTTTCAAATTTAATCACAGTTTCCAGGTTTTCCAACAAATCTCTACCCAACAGAGGCTTTGGGGAATTAGGTAGATATAAAAATTGATGAATTCCCTCTTTTTCCCAACTTTGTACTGAAAGGGTTTCAGAAAGAAAGCTTTTTCTGATCGGCCTGTTTTTTATCACTTTTAGGCACTAGTTCTTGGTTTAGAACTGAAAATGTGGCTCCAGTGCTGATCAGAAAGTCTTTTTCACCTTCCCCTTGCTCCATTTTAACCAATGGGTCTGCTAGGGAATGTTGCTTAAATGACTGTGGGGAAAAAAGACTCCAAGCCAAATTAGTTAGGAGATAAGGATACAAAGGCTTTAATGAGCCCCCAGGCTCAATGATTTTAACCCAATCCCCATCCAGCCACCACCCAGGTTCTGCTCCCGCCACGCCTCTTGGGAATTGGGTCTGGGGGCATTTTGGGACCCCCTCTTCCTCATCTTCATCTTCCTCAGAGCACGTAATGTTCTTGGAAGCCTTCCAGAATCCTAGACCTGAAGGTTGTTGCGTCTATGGCTATATCTTCTTACGTAGATTTTAGGGTGTTCTCTACAATTCTACCTTGAAAATGAGACTAAACAGGCCAGTGGAATTTAGGGGAATTGATATGGGAATGGATAACAGGGTTAGCTATGTGTGGTTGGTGTGTTAAAGGGTAAAGGGATAATATGCTACTACTCTAAAATCTACATTTACTACATAACTACTTCTCAGATCTACAAAAATTAAAAAATCAAAACTCCAAGGTATCAGAATGACTTACTGGTCCCCCTCATTCACTGGTCTGATGAGTGATGACAGCTCCTCGTGGGTTCCTATTTGCCAGTGTAGGGCAATCCTGTTTCCAGTGTCCCTCCTGCATGCAATAGGCACATTGATTTTGTCCCACTCTTGCTTGCTGAAAAGGTGATCCCCCTTTTCCTTGCATTGCTTGCCCTCTGCCACGACCCCTAATATTTGAATTCTGACTGGTGACATCACACGGAAAGCAGTGACACCAAAGGGATGATGCCCAGAAAAGAGCAGATAAAAAACTGTTTAGACAGGGTTTTATGTCTAAAGCAGCAAGGTATTTATTTATTGACGGCCGGGCAGCCTGCCAGCTAGTGCTGGGAAAACAGGCTCCGCATTGGTTAGGTTACAGTGAGTTTTTTATACAGGTTTGGCAATGATTACAACATAAATTACAATATTCATAACAGGTGGAGTTAGAGGCGGAGATGGAGGCGTGGTCTCTATTTTGAGGAATATTATGGTGGGAGGTCCTGTTTGCCTTCATCCTGGGGGCTGTCTTTTACTCCTCATCCTCGCCTGACCTCGGGGACCTTTCGTTCTTTCTATTGTTTTCATGTTCTGATCACTCAGCCTTCAAGAAAGTCTTGGGTTGGGGCCTATAACACCCATTGAGATGTCACCCTGGCTCCTCTGGATGAGATTTATGGGCGCTGGGTTCTTTGTTCTATGTATCTGCAAATATCCTAGGTCTGCAGAACTGGTACAGAACAAGATCTCCTTTGAGCAAGGTAGAGAAATGGGGAGGGAGAACAGTGGGCCCCTGCAGCAAGATGCTTCAGTTAACCCTTCTTCCTTCATTCCCCCCCTATTCTTTGAACTTACGAACTCTTTCGTCAAGTTCCAACTAAGTATGGGTGTGGTAATTTATGTTACAGTCACATATTCAAAAGGATAGTAAAAAAAACCCAAACATAACTATTCCTAATACAATGATTAGTGATTTTGGGGGTTTAGTCCAGTCCTGTTGTGTGTATGATTTGTTGTACTTATCAAGAGTCCAAGGAATAATGTTGGAGTCTGCCAGTCCATGGTAGTGGGTTCCTTCAGGAATTCTCTTGGGGGTTCTCTGGAGTTTTCTTGACTCGGGAGTAGTGGATCCA
>NW_020957629.1:16167-16942 GCF_003031625.1 Empidonax traillii | reverse complement strand
CCAGAAATCTCGTATCCCAGGTATACCACTTTTTCTTGCACCAGTTGGGCTTTCTGTTGGGAAAACTCGATATCCATTTAGTCCCAAGAAATTTAACAATTAAATTGTCCATTTTATAAATTTTTCTTCAGTTTTAGTTGCTGTGAGTAAATCATCTACATATTGTAGAAAAACGCCCTCTCCCTGTGGTCGTTCCCTTTGTTCCAATTTCTTAGATAATTGATTTCCAAATATTGTGGGACTGGTTTAAAAACCTTTGAGGTAAGACCGTGTGATTTACATTCTATTATGGGTTGAATTCCCTTAACGGGTATTGTTTTCTATGTACCAGTTTTGCTCTTGATTTTAAATCTATAACTACTGGGGCAGCTTGCTTTGATTTCCAGGGATATCTGTGGCCCACACTAAGGGGTAAGCTTCACTCACAATTTTTTTTCTGACAATCAGGCTTAGGGTTTACTTGAAATTCAAGTTTGCTTTTATCAAATTTTATTACAGCTTCCAGATTTCCTAGAAAGTTTTTACCTGGAAGGGGCTTTGGAGAATTAGGCAAATATAATAATTGGTGAATCCCCATTTGTTTTCCAATTTTATATTTTAGGGGTTTCAAAAAGAAAGCTTTTTCTGATTGGCCTGTAGCTCCCATTACTTGAATAAATTCATCACTTTTTGGCACTAATTCCTGATTTAAAACTGAAAATGTAGCTCCAGTGTCAATTAAAAGTCCGTTTCTTTTTCAATTTTCCCCTAGTTCCAATTCAACCAGTGGGTCCGC
>NW_020957629.1:8119-9070 GCF_003031625.1 Empidonax traillii | reverse complement strand
GAAGAAGAGCAGAGAGAGCTGTGCAGTACATCCCTGGTAGGAGATGTGCCTGGTGTCCCAGAGGGAATTGTGCATGGCTTTGGGCACAGTGATGCAGATGCAGCCCAGGTCTGTGAAGGAGAGGTGCAGCAGGAAGAAGTCCCTGGGGGTGTGCAGGTGCTGGTCGCAGGCTATGGGGCTGAGGATGAGGCCGTTGCCCAGGAGGGCAGCCAGGGAGATGCCCAGGAAGAGAAAGAAGTGCAGGAGCTGCAGCTGCCGCCTGTCTGCCAATGTCAGGAGGAGGAACTGTGGGAGGGAGCTGCTGTTGGACATTTCTTCTCTCTGGGAACGGTGGACTGTTGAAGGATGGTATTGACACGTTAAGAAGACTTCGGTAAAGCAATCCCATGCTCTTTTCCAAATTACTCCAAATTCTTTCTTTTTCTTTAGGGGAACTTTGTTCAACTTCTTTGTGTGGGCTCAGTTTTGTGCTGCTGAGTGAGGGTAGGAACCCTCACCTTGCCTATTGCTCTCAGCACAAAGCCTGGGGAGAGTCAGGAGAGCTGCTCTGCCCATATGATCTACTGCTCACTGCACTGCACTCTCTGCTTATTACACCTCTCCTGTTGGTGGATAAGGACTCTTAAGGCACACCTGAAAGAAAAGTAGGGTTTTCAGAAGACTGTAGTTTCAAAATTAATTTCTCTGCCTGGCAGAGTTATGGAGCAGATCATCCTGTGTGCAATCACACAGCAGCTACAGGATGGACAAGGGATCAGACCCAGCCAACATGGGTTTAGGAAGGGCAGATCCTGTTTGACCAACCTGATTTCCTTTTATGATCAGGTGACCCACCTGGTGGATGAGGGAAAGGCTGTGGATGTGGTTTATCTGGACTTCAGCAAAGCCTTTGACACTGTCTCCCATAATATACTCCTGGAAAAGCTGGCAGCCCATGGCTTGGACAGGGGC
>NW_020957629.1:0-6775 GCF_003031625.1 Empidonax traillii | reverse complement strand
ATCAAGCATTGGAACAGCCTACCCAGAGAGGTGGTGGATTCACCATCCCTGGAGGTTTTTAAGCAGAGATTGGATGTGGTCCTTAGTGCCATGATATAGTAATTGGAGTTGGATCAGGGGTTGGACTTGATGATCTTGGAGGTCTTTTCCAACCCAATCTATTCTATGATTCTATGATTCTATGATTCTCTTTTCCTGTGCAACTGAGCAGAGACAGATGCAGAGGGTGGTTCTGATTCTGCTGCCTGGAGCTGTCCCTGCCAGCAGCTGCGTCCCTGTGGTCAGAAGTGGACAGTGATGCTTGTGAGCCAAGGGGTGTTGAGTTCTGACACTGCCTGGGTTATTCAGCTCTCAGAGAATCTGATTCAGAATTTAATTTCCTCCTCCTGAACTGAGATACACATTTCTATGTCTCATTTCCCACCCAGAACACACAGCTGGGAAGACTGAAAGAAAGGCATCCTTCCCTTTCATATATCTACTGCCTTGCTGTGATTTTGAATTATTCTAGGAAATATTACAGGGTCAACTGGAAATGTGAGAAGCCCTGACACGTCCAACATCCTCTTGATAGAAGGACCCTGCCCTCTCCTGTCAGAGGCTGTTCCTTGACCACAGCCCTTCTCTCCCAACCCTGGGAGCAGCTCCCCGAGACAGCTGAGAGTTGCCCCTGGCAGCCAGCAGAGTCCCTTCCCAGCACACCACCCTGGGCTGCAGGACCCTGCTCTGCCCCACAGCCCTGGGCACCCCTGGCTGCACCCCCAACTCCAAGCTCTTCCAAAGTGCCCCAAAACAGCCCCCTCCTCCCCCATCCCATCAGCTGGGGCTGGGCCAGTTTTAGGAGACACCTCCAGAAGCTGTTCCTGCATGGCCCTGCAGCCACAGACTCACGTGTGCAGCAGCCCTACCAAGATTCCTCCTGCAGAGAGCTCTCAGCCATCCTGCTAGTGCTGAGCCCCTTTCAGCTCTGTCTGTACCCTGCTGGTGTCCCTGAGCTCCCTGGCAGTGCCCTCAGCCCTGCTGGGCTGTGCAGAGGAGCTGCTCCTGGGCAGGGCTGTCTCTCTGCAGCACTGCCTGCTTGCCGGGAGCTGTCTGTGTGCCAGGAGCCTGCCCAGCTCAGCAGCACAGCAACAGCCCCAGGCATTTCATCACCCTCTGAGGGGGTTGGTGATGAGTCCCTGAATATCAGACCCCGAGGAGAGTTGAAGAAACCTCTCAAAAAATCCAAGTGAGATTCCAAGTGTAAAGTTTCTTGTAGTGCCAATGAGTCTCACTGAGGGACCCAACAGAGAAAACATCCCCAGGGTCTCGTTAGAGCACAAACCTGCAAACAGAGATGATGGGTCACAGAATCATCAAGGTTGAAAGAGACTTTCAAGATCTTCTAGCCCAGCTGTCAACCCAGCGCCACCAGAATCACCCCTAAACCACATCCCAAAGTGCCACGTCCAGACGCCACTTGAACACTTCAAGAGACTCCACCACCTCCCTGGTTCACTTGTTCCAATGCCTGAACACTCCCTGTGTGGAAAAAGGTTTTTTTTAACATCTTATCTGAGCCATCAGCCAGTTTGTCACCCAGCAAACAGTTCCCTCATGCCATCCATGAGTAGCCAGTTTCTGCAGAAGATGCTGTGGGAGATGGTGCCAAAGGCTTTCTGGAATTCTAGAGAGACACATCCCCAGCTTTCCCTCAGCTACTGAGTGGGTCCCTCGTCAGCAAAGCAGGTGAGGTTGGTCAGGCAGGACCTGCCTTTCCCAAACCCACGCTGACTGGGCCTGATCCCCTGGTTGTCCTGCACGTGCCATGGATGGCACTGAGGATGATCTGCTGCATGGACTTGCCTGGTACTGAGCTCAATGTGACAGGCCAGGAGTTGCCCAGATCCTCCTTTTGGCCCCTCGTGTGGATTGGCATCCCATTTGCTTGTTGCCAGTCAGCTGGGACTTCTGCAGTTCTCCAGCACTGCTGAGGAATGAGTGAGAGTAGCTTGGCCATCTCTTTCTGCAGCTCCCTCAGTACTCTTGGGTGCATCCTATCTGGGCCCAGGCACTTGAGAGGGTCTCACTGGCAGAGCAGGTCATTGACCATTTCCTCCTGGATTGTGAGAGTTTCACTCAGCTGCCCATCACCAATTTTAATCCAAAGCCTGCCTGCCAGATGTTCAAGAGGTCAGTTCTGCTACCCCTCCTTCCTTCCCCAGGATGGGGGCCATGTGAAACCACTGCCCCTTGTCCTGGCACTCCAGGACCTTGTCCGAAGTCTCTCTCCATCTTTTTTGTTGGTTCTCTTCAGGCACTGGAAGGCTACAATGAGGTCACCCCAAAGCCTTCTCTTCTCCAGCCTGAACAATCTCAGCAGAGATTCCTCACAGCCAAGCTGCTCCATCCCTCTGATCCTCTTGGTGGTCCCCTCTGGACTCGCTCCAACAGCTCTATGTCCTTCCTGTGCTGGGACCCCAGAGCTGGAGGCAACTCTGCTGGTGGGGCATTACAACCACAGATGTTCCAGCAACGACGTGGTGGAACCTTATGGAACAAGGGACCATCGTGACACTGCAGGGCCTTCTGGAGACAAAGGTGTCCTGGGACACTGTGGAATCTCATGGAATCAAGGGAACATTGTAATCCTGGGAAAACTCATGGAATTCAGGGTCCATTGTGACACTGAGGGGGCTCATGGAGTCAGGAGTCCATTGGGACAATCTGGGGCCTCATGAAATCAAAGAAACTCTGGGACACTGTCAAATATCCTGGAACCTAGGGTTCCTGGTGACATGCATGTCCTCATGGAACCAAAGGAGCCCTAAAGTATTTCTGAACCTCACAGAATCCAGGGGTCATTGTGACCCTGCAGAACCTCATGGATTCAAGTGTTCCTTGTGAAACGGCAGGGTCTCATGGAAGCCAAGGATTCCTGGAACACTGCAGAGCTCGTGGAATGGAGGGGTTGTTGTAAGTAAATGAAATTAGGCTGAAATATAGCAATAAAAATTTATTGAAGATTTATATAAAAGGCAAACAAGCAAAACAGCCCACTGGGTAGCCAGGGAGGTTCCTGCTCCACTCACGGCACACAAGTGCAGTAAGAAAAACAGTAACTTTTATTCCCTTATCAGTTCCCCTCCCATAGTCACTTGTAATCCTTCTATTGGATCCGAGTTTGCAGGTCTGGTTCTGTCTGGTTTCCCTGCAGGTCCGTTTCAGTTGCCAGGCGCTTTCCTTCCATAGTTTCAATTAGTCTTTAGTCCTTGAGGCCTAGTGTGTAGCTTAGTGTGTTGGTATCTCCAGATGTCCATCTTGGATACCTTGTATCGTTCTCGTTTTTGACCCTTCGATCCTTGTCCTTCCCTTTGTTACTTTATGCGTGTGCTATGAGACAATAAGTTTTTTAGAAAAATAAGATACAAAATACTTATTCAGCAAGGCCCAATAATTTGTCTTTCTAGCTTAAGAACTGCACTCTGCATGACTATTAGCTTACAATGCTGACATATTCTGAAACTTACAGTCTCCCAACCTTAACAGAACATTGATTACAATAACATATATATAGGTATATAAGAATATAACATGCAATACAATTAATGAGTAAACTACTACTACTAATTTGATGAGTAAATTTAAACTACTACTACTAATTTATTACAGGGTCACTGTCCCACTGCAGATACTTATGAAGCACAAGGGACCCTGGTACAGTGCGAAACTTCATAGAATCGGCATTTTGGGACTGCAGGGCCTCATGGAACTAAAGGAACCTTTGGAGACTGTGGGAGCTCATGGAATCAAGGGGCCATTGTGACCCTGCAGGGCCTTATGGCTCCAAAGGGACCCTGTTACACTGCGAACCCTCATGGAATAAAAGGAACACTGGGACACTGTGAAACCTTGTGGAATCAAGATGCCATTAGGACACTGCAGGGCCTTATGGAACCAAGAGGCCACTGGGATACTGTGGAAACTCATGGAATTAAGGGACCATTGGGACACTACAAAGCCTCACTGAAGCCAAGGAATTCTAAGACTGTGCATCCTCATGGAACTAAGGGGCTGCTGGGATATGCAGGGCCTCCTGGAACCAAAGGATTCCTGAGACAGTTTGGAACCCTATGGAATCAAGGGTTCACTGGGACATGTGGGGCCTCCTTGAACCAAAGGAACCCTGAGAATTTTTGTGGGAGCAAGTTAAGGCAGCAGCAGTTGCATTCAGTTAATTCGCATCAATAATGAGTGTTTTGGCCTTGACTGGTGTTTTCGATAAAGAAAGTGCTATTTCCCGAAGTGGAAAACCACTTGGACCAGTCTGAATGGTAGCCTGTGTTTTTCTCTGATGGCTGAACACAGTCCCGACATGAGGTGAGTAGAATGTGTGGGCCTACAACTCCCGTGGTGCCCCGCACAAGGTGGGGGGCGCGGTGATTTCTTGTGGCTGCGGCGGGGTATTATAGAGGCGGAGCGCACAAAATGCCACGTTGGTTGTGGGGAATCATGGCAGAAGGACACTATGCTGCGCTGGGCGAGCTGGTGGCAGCTGCGGTGAGAGCGAGGTTCTGAGGAACCCCTTGGGGTTGCAGGGAGCGCAGTTGTGAGTGGGGGGGGTTCCTGAGGAGCAGAGCATGAGACCTTTGATCATGCTCGATGGGGGATCTCCCCGCCCTGGTTGCACTGCGCAGGTGTGCCGGCGGCGTCATGAGGAAGGAACTCCGACTCCCATGAGGCCCCGCGCGATCCGCCATTACCCCTCCTGTCACAGGGGTCTGGTGGACCAATCCCAGGGAAAGGGAACCCATTTGTGTCCCCCCCCCAAATGCCAGAGACCCCCAAAACTGAGCACACAGAGACCCCATAGGGAAGGGGGAGAGGGGTCCCCTAAAACCTAGCAGTGGTGCTCAGGGCATCCCCTAGGAGAGGGGTTCTGGGGGTGCCCCCCAAAGTCTAGGGGAGAGATGTATCACATTCGGGTAAGGGAGGCCCAGTGCCCTAAGTATAGCCCAGTGATCTCACACTGTCCCACAGTATGGCCCAGTGATCTTGCAGTGAGCATCCAGAAACCCCCAGTATGGCCCAGTAACCCCCCCAGTCACCACCCAGTGTGTCCCAGTGACCTCCCACTGACCCTCAGTATGGCCCAATGACCCTCCAGTGAGCACCCAGTAACCTCCAGTACGGCTCAGTAACCCTCCAGTGTCCTCCATGTGTCCTGGTAATCCCGCAGTAACTCCCCAGTCCTCTGGCAGTGTCTCCCAGTGTGCCCCAGTGCCCTCCCAGTATCTCTCAATAACCCCCCAGTCCCTCCCAATGCCCCTGGTTCCCCCTAGTGTTACAAGCCTGTAGGAATAAGATGGGAGACCAGCGGGATTCTTGAACAGGGCTGCAGATGCTGCCTGAGCAATGCTCAAAGCTGATCTGTTTTATTAACAAGATGCAGGGATTTTATAGGGTAGGCTGGGGAAGGTGCTAGAAGGTAGGAGGGATATGCAAAACTTGGACATGGGATAGGTGGAGGGTACATGAATAAACATGAAGGGGTAGGATAGTAACAAGATACAAACAGGGATTGGTTGAACAGATGTGGTACCATGAACTGTCCAATGGTAGCTGTCACTTGCTTCTAAGAGTGTAGTTCATGGCAACCACTTGCAGCATTTTGAAACTTGAGGCTTCAACCCAGCAATGCTTTCTAGCCCCAAAGTCACTTACAGCACAGTCTTTTTACACCACTGCAGTTCTGTAGTCCAGTGGGTTAATAAACTCTTTTTTCCTTGTCCATACAGTGAAATTCCAAAAAGGTTATCTCCAATACCCCAGTGTGTCCCAGTATCCCCCAGTAATCACCCAGTGCCCCCCAAAGGTCTCCAACTGTCCCCAGTGTGTCCCCAGATGTCTTGGCCTTTCTGGGAGTGGGGTGGGCAGGGGGCTCCTGAGGGGTAGATGGAGGGTTAGGGACATCAGGGATGGGATTTGGGGACAGTGCAGAAAGGATTGAGGACAGTGGAATTGGAGGCGTCAAGGGGGGAATTGGTGCCATGAGGAGGCCCTGGGGACATCTGAAACACCATGGAGGTCATGGGGTGTCAAGGGGAGAACTAGGGACACCAAGAGGGTCTTGGGGACACCAGGGGCGTCTCAGGGCACACCTGCTCGTGGTGTTGCCCCTCCTCTCCCCCCGCAGGCCCCCTTAACCACCTCCAAATGTTCCCTAACCCCCGTTTTCCCTTTAATCCCCTCCCCCCACAGATCTCTTTGACCCCCAATGCCCCCAAGACCCTTTTTAACTCCTCCAAATGCTCCCAGGGCCTCCCAAAAAACACCAAATCCCCATCCAACCCCCCAAAGAGAGATCAGCTTGCACTCTGGAACACAGTGGGCTGTACTGGAAGGGCACTGGATTCTAATGGGAAGGCACTGGGGGGGCTCAGGTGTCCCACAACAATGTGGCCCAGCTCCAAGAGAGATCCGGGGAGCAGTGAGGAGGTACTGCACTGTTCTGGTTTGTACCTCTAATCCCCTAAGCCCCTCCCCAGCTTCCCCAGGACCCTCCCAGAAACCAAAGTCCCCCAGGCACCTCCAGGGTCCTGACTTGGTCCTGCTGCCCCTTGAGCATATCCAGGTGCTGCAGAACCAGGCATTTCATGAGCAAATTTGCTGATGACACCAAGTTCGGAGGGAGTGTTCATCTGCTGGAAGGCAGGAGGGCTCTGCAGAGGGACCTGGACAAGCTGGATCCATGGTCTGATTCCAGGGGGATGAGGTTCAATCAGGCCAAGTGCCG
>NW_020957628.1:29890-32028 GCF_003031625.1 Empidonax traillii | reverse complement strand
CACGGGCTTTGGCCAAAGGCTTCAGGAAAAGTGGCCACAAGGGCTTTCTCTTGACTGCCCAGCCTCACAGCAGAGCTTGGCAGCTTCAGCCTCTCATCCTGACTGACTGCCATGGCCGTGCCTGAGGGCAGACTCAGCTGCCACACTCAGGTGTCCCACAGCGGTGGCACTGCTGCCATCCTTAGAGACTGGGATGGGATATGAGCCTTGGGGTGCAGCTGCTGAACCTCTCCTGCAGGCACTCATGCCTGAGTCTAAGAGACTGTTGCAGCTCTAACTCGCTACTGTGTTTTTACATTGACCGCTGCAACAAACAATCGGTAATTAGCCTGTCTGCTGAGGCACCAGAGGTGGTAATGGGGCACTGAAGGCCTTGGGCAAAGCTTCTTTCGCAGGCGTTTGAAGGTGCTTCAGCGGCAATGAAGCACTTCACACTGAGGAAGCTTTCTCCCTCAGCTGAGGTCTGTGCCAAGGGCAAGTTTTGCAGGCTCCCAGGAGCCCTCCTCGGAGCCCAGTGCCTGATCCAAATGGCGAGCACTGACTTCAGCCGTTGGCAGGGCTGCCTTCATCGACCTGGGGGAACTTTGCACTGCTTGAGGAACCCCCGGAGCGTCTCCCACAAAAAGTTGCTACATTTTCCCGCCTTGGCAGAGCCAGCTTTCCTGGATACCAGTAGCTTAACCAATGGACCCCGTGAAAAGCTGTGGCCGGAGCCAAGCTGGCCAGTGAGCGCCCAGCGGGGGCATTGAAGGCAGTACCTTCAGTCGGGCGTTGCCCGCTGCTCCGGCCCAGTCGGTGTTGCCCAGGGTCCCGTGCCGGCTGCTGGCCTCCCTCCTCGCTCCGTTCTGCTTGCCTCCGTCTAGTCTGCCTCCGTCCTGCTCGTGTCCCACCTGCCTGTGTCTCCAGTTCGTCTTGGCTCCACTCTGCTCACCACCTGCTTCCCTCCAGCGGCCCTGCCCTGCCTGCCCGAGGCTGACTACACCCAGTTCTCTCCCTGGCTGGGGGATGGAACTTTTTTGCACTTTCCTTTTGTAGCCTTCCCTTTTCCTTCTCTCTCCCTCTGCACTCCAAAGCAGAGTGTTGGTCTCAAACACATAGCCGTAGTTTGTGGTAAGTGATTCCTTTGCGGTAGGAGGAATTAAGCAAGGTGTGTGCTCTCCCCGCCCCCCCATCAGGAGTGGTGTGTGTGCATCGTTTTTGGTGCGGGTAGATGTCAGTAAAGCCTTGTTGCGAGGAGTGTCCTATTTTAATTTGACTGCATATAATTTTTGTTGCAAAGTCCCATTTCCTTAACCCCTGGGGCCCCTCCCCAGGTTGGTAACATAGTTTTGAAGTGGTAACTTCCTAGGGTGAGGGATGACTTTATTTTTTTATAGTGTGGTAAGTCTATGTGGCAACCCCTAGAGAGGTTTCACCTTTGAGTTTTTTTATTGTTGTTGCTTTTGTGGAAAAATGGAATCTAAAGCAAAAGCACTCATGACTCTCTTGAGATGTGTTTCAGCCTTTTCCCAAAGCCCATATCTATCCAATCGAACAACGGGTCCCATTCCACAGCTGCTATCGTCCAGGAGCGGACCAGAGATGAAGGAATGCAGTGGGCATTCCACACACCTTGTTACCCACCACACACCTTATTATCCACAGGCAAATGGCATAGTGGAACGAACAAATGGCCTGCTTAAACGCTTTTTAAAGCCCCAAAAGTCCCATTTTACTGGAGAATTGTGAGACGCCATAAGACTAGTGAACAATCGGTGGGGATCAGCATCGTGCTCTCATCCTGAGTGACTTTTCCTGAGCCTTCTTGCAGCCCCTGACTGGACAGCTACAACGGGCTTGTAAACTCTACATCCAGGCCTTTCTGGAATGGAGGAGAGAAGCAGCAGAAGCTGAAGAAGAGCCTTATATGGTTCAGCTTCCAGGACGGAGGGAAGTCATTCCTTTGTGGTCTGCTGCAAAGATGGCCCAGCTCACAAGCTCAGGTTTTGCTGCTGGAGGATGCTACTTTGGGCTTGCTGGAGCCCATTCCCTAGCAGTGCATGGCCCCACATTGCTCTTGGATCAAGTGTTCTGGACCCGTGGGAACACGTGTGCCGTGTCCATGCGAGAGCAGCAACTGGCAGAAGGTGTCTGCTGCC
>NW_020957628.1:22565-24084 GCF_003031625.1 Empidonax traillii | reverse complement strand
GGAAGAGGAGGAGAGAGAAGAGAAAGAGGAGGAGGAAGAGCAGAAGAAGGAGGAAGAGGAGAAGGAAGAGGTAGAGGAAGAGGAGAAGGAGGAGGAGGAGCAGGAAGGCTCCCCAGCAGTATCCCCAGCAGAGCAGCCTGAAGAGGTGGAGCAGTGCCAGCCCCTGCAGGAAGGTGAGTGGCAGAGCTGGGCCACAGGGCTGGTGGCTGCAGCCAGATGGGCATCATTCCATCCCATCCCCTGTGGACATGCTCTGGGAAAGGGAGAGGGGAAGAGGGCCTGGGGCAGCTCTATGCACTGGGCATCCCGGGGCTGGCCCTGCCTGTGGAGCGCAGGGCTGGGCTGTGTCTCTGGGCTGTCCCGCAGCCCCTCAGCTCTGACCGCGCTCGCTCTTTGCCAGATCCAGGCCGGGACGGCGTTGCAGACACCCCCAGCAGGCCAGCTCAGAGCGAGAATTATGCTCCCACTGGGGATGTTTCTGAGGACAATGGTGTCCCTGATGCAAAGGAAGTAAGCAGCCTGTGGCCAGGGCTCAAGCCATCCTAGGCTTGTGTGGCCCCTCAAGCCGGCTCCCCTGGGCCCACTCAGCCTTTGAGGCCAGCACTGTGTGGTGGGAAGGGAAGCACTTGTTGGGGAAGCTGGGCAAGTTGGCAGCTCTTCCCCCATGCCTCCTGCAGGTGCCAGAGTTCGTGAGGAACATGCATCAGGGACTGACAACCAACGGGAGTCCCGAAGAGGAGCTGCTCACAGAGTTTCTGAGGGTGACCAAGGCATACCCTGCTGATGTTGTGGTCACCCTCCTGCGCTGTGCCTCATCCTGTGAGAGGTACAGGACCCCCTGCCTTTTGGTCTCGGGGCTCACCAGTCTTTAGAGCCCTTCACCCTGTCCATCCCATCCCACGTGGTCTGCCAGAGGGATGGGGAGTTCCAGGATCCCCTGGCCCCTCTGTTTCCCAGCCCTGCCGTGTCAGCCCCAATCCTGCTGCCACGCTCCCTCCCTGCTCCTCAAGGCCCTTTGGCCGGCACCCCCTGAGACACAACTGTGGCCCCGCAGAGCTGCTGCCAGCATGTGGAGGACCATGGCCTCATCAGAAATGGCACTGGAGAAGGTGCTGCCAGAGTTGTTCTATGTGATTGAGGACTGGCCAGTGCACAGCACGTGCACCTCCGACGAGGACAACACGCCTGTCTTTGCTCTGGCTGTGAGTTTCTGCAATGGGCTTTGGCTCCCTCCCAGGTCACCTCCCCAGTGGGTCTCCTTCCTCCCCAACACGGCATCTTCCTGCCTCAGGCATGGGGCTGGGAATGTAGGTTAGGGCCAGGTTCAGGCGCACCAGGCCAGGGGCTCCCCCTGAGTCTCCCCTGGGATCTCCCTCTCACAATCGAGCCCTGCCCCATGGACATCTGGGCACTGAGAGCTGATCTGGGTGGTTTGTCTTTTGCAGGCAACCAGGGTGATCTGGGAGATCCTCCAGATGATCCGGTGCCCAGGGGCATTGGTGGAGTACTTCCCCTGTCT
>NW_020957628.1:14424-15877 GCF_003031625.1 Empidonax traillii | reverse complement strand
TGAGCAACTGATGGTGGTTTGGTGCTGCAGGTCATCGCTTGCATGAGAAAATCATTCCCGCAAGGAGAAACTGCTTCTGCCTTCTGACAGATGCCGAGCCCTGCCACCAATTGTTCCAGCTGCTGCTCCCAAGAGCTCCCTGCAAGAGTGCAGACATCAGTGCCCATTGGTTTTGGCTGCCCTATGGCAAAGAAGTCCCCTGGGGGCACAGCTCTTTGGGGCAGGAGTCGGGCACCAGCCCTGCCAGGACTCGGGGTGGTGGCAGGTCTCCCTGGGCGAGGACTTGCTAGAGCTGCTGATTTTGATGCAGCCCCGGCCAAAGGGGTCAGAGCAGCATTGGTGCCCTTGCCCTCACGTTCCTTCTGTGGAAGAAGAGTCCCAGACCGTGGGAGTTGGTGACCCAGAGCTCTGGTGAGGTGTCCCCAGTCCCTGCGGCAGGTGCCCTCGAGGCCGTGCTCTGGGGCTTCGTGCCCCGGAGCTTTTTGCTGGCGTCTCCATTCCCTGCAGCAGGTGCCCTCGAGGCCCGACTGTAGGATGGCCGAGAGACGCTTCAGCCTGGCCAGGCTGCTCAGGAGGAAACCAAAGAAGGAAGGCCCTGGGGCTGCCCCAGCAGAGCAGCCTGAAGAGATGGAGCAGCCCCAGCCCCTGCAGGAAGGTGAGTGGCAGAGCTGGGCAACAGGGCTGGTGGCTGCAGCCAGATGGGCCTCTTCCCGTTCCATCCCATTCCATCCTCTGTGGACAGAGTCAGGGATAGGGAAGGGGAAAGAGGGCCCGTGGCTGATCCCTCGGCAGCTCCATGCACTGGGCATCCCGGGGCTGGCCCTGCCTGTGGAGCGCAGGGCTGGGCTGTGTTCTCCGGGCTGTCCCGCAGCCCCTCAGCTCTGACAGAGCTTGCTCTTTGCCAGATCCAGGCCGGCACAGGACCCAGGAGAAGGACCGTGCCCGTGGCCGCTTCCGCAGGGCAGTACAGGTACGTGCAGCCATCGCCTCCTGGGCTGGGCCTGCTGTCCCTGCTCAGGCTGGCACTGCTGTAAGAGCTCTCCATGACACATCCCTCTCTTCCCTGCCCTTTATTTCTTCTACAGGCCTTCCTGACATCCTGGAGGCGTAGAGGGGCCAGGATCACACCAGCTGTGGTCGTGGCACAGCCAGACCCCATGCCGAGTGAGCTCAAACCAGAGCCTGATGTCAGCACCGCGTCGACTGATGGCAGAGCCAACGGTGACAGCGCGGTGACCGATGAGGTGACCAACTCCAGCACCGTGCTGCCAGAGCTCACCACAGAGGCTGAGGGTGCGGTGGCTGAGGACATCGAAGACACTGACAGCACACCCGTTGAGTGCCTGCCTGATGCTGTCAGTGTCGAGGATCTTTGGGAGGAAGTCGTCTCTGCTGAGGTAAGCAGCCTGTGGGCAGGCATTGTGTGGGCCCTCAAGCCAGGTCTGCTGGGCCC
>NW_020957628.1:7509-9345 GCF_003031625.1 Empidonax traillii | reverse complement strand
GCCCGGCCAAGGGGCAGAGCCCCAGCCAACCATTCCCTCTGTGCCCTGCTGCTCTCTGCAGGTGGAAAGCGAGAAGAAAAGGGTGGTGGAGTTCATGTGCCAGATCCTGCCGTACGTGGAGAGCCCCCAGGAGCGCCTGAAAGAGATGGCCCTCAGGTTCATTGGTGAGCCACAAGGTCCCTCCCTGCCTGCCCCGCTGCAGCTCGGCCCCAGCCCCGGCTGCTGCAGCGGCAGCAGATGCGGCCAGGGCTGTGCTGGGGAGCCCCGAGTGCCCTGGCGCTGCTGCCGCCCTGTGCCAGCCCAGCCCTGGGGCGTCCCCAGGCGGGAAGGGCCCGGGCTCAGCCCTGTCAGGGCAGGAGGGCGTGTGGCTGGGCTGGCAGTGCCACTGGGGGGGAGCTGTGACACTGTTGGGGCCCTGACAGCATCTGTGTTCCCAGGGATCGCCACCAAGTACCTGAGAAAGGGGGAGGAGGAGGATGAGTCCATCACAGAGGTCATCATTGAGGGTGAGTGCGGGCAGTGGGCTGTCAGTGGGGGCTGGTGGAGGAGCGCAGACCCTGGGCAGGGAGCTGCAATCCTGCCCCAGGTGTGGAGGGCTCTGTTCCCTGCGTGTACAGAGCAGAGAGAGATTCCAGAGCCATGAGGGGTGTTGGTGGCCAGCACCTTCTGGCTGATCCCATTGGGCCCTGCTCCCTCCTGGCCATGGCAAGAGCTGAGTGGGATGGCCCTGGCAGGACGGGCTCCTCGGGGCCCTGCAGATGCTGGCTCTGATCTTGGCTCCGTCCTTTTCTCTTCCAGCCCTTCAAAGCATTACTGCTGACAGCCCTGCCATCAAAAAGCGGGCAGATGAAACCATGAAAATCATCAAGGATTTCCAGAAATCAAAACCAAAACCGAAAAAGAAGCCCGCACCGAAACCGAAATCTAAAGCCCGACCCAAATTCCGGTAGCCTACGTTCCTCTCTGTTCCAGCCCTGAGGAACGAGCGAGGACATCAGAGTCGGCATGGCAGGCCTGTCAGTTCCAAACTGGGCATGCTAAGGGCTGGACAGACAGCTCCCTGCTCCAGATTGCAGCAGCTCCAAGAGTGGCTAATATCAAATATCAAATACATCTCTACCTCTTCTCAAAGACAGAGACTCAGGAAGTTTTTTTGAGTGCCTGTTGTCCACAGAGGGGAAGAGGGGAAGAAGGGCCCTTGTGCTCAGCAACACTTGCCCAGGTGTGCCGTGGGGAGGGGAAAGTGCCCCAAAGGCCCTTGGCCTTGGAAGGTTCTGCTGGAGCCTCAAGGCTTGCAGCAGAGCGGATGGGCAGAGCCTGGAGCTGTGGGATCCCTGAGAAACTGGTGCTTGGAGGTGGCCACACGGTCTGTCCCAGCCAGGAAGCAGCACGAGTGGCCTGCCCGTGTGCTGCTGTGTGGATTGCTGAGGGCTGGGAGACCCTGAGGGGACGGGGCCCTGGGAGGCCATGAAGGGCTGAGGTGCTGAGGAGGCCCTGGCGGGAAATGGGCGTGGGAAGCCTTGAGGGGAATGAGGGAGGGGCTGCGAGGGGCCAGGCTGGGCAGAGGAGGCTTTGAAGGGACAGGGTGTGGGAAGGCCTGAACAATTGTGGGCAGAGGCTGTAAGCAGGGCCCAGGCAGTCCCCGGGTTCCCTGCCAGCCGGCTGCCCTGGCGCTTGCCCGGGGTGTCTGCCATGCCTGTGGCAGAAGGTCTGGAGGTCTGGGCAGGAGGGTGGGGACAGCCCCAAGGGGGCCAGGCTGGCCTGGCTGGGGACAAGGAGGGGAAGGGGGCCCTGCCGGAGCACGTCCGCTGGTGCTGCCAGCCAGGGGCAGGGCTG
>NW_020957628.1:0-1060 GCF_003031625.1 Empidonax traillii | reverse complement strand
GCCGGACTCGACACCGAGTGAGCTCAAGCCCCTGCCTGAGCTCCCCACGGAGGCTGAGGACATCATGGACGCTGACAGCACACCCGTTCAGCGCCTGTCTGATGCTGCCAGTGTGGACGATCTTGGAGAGGAAGTTGTCTCTGTTCAAGTAAGCAGCCTGTGGGCAGGCATTGTGTGGAACCTCCAGTCAAGTCTGCTGGACCCCTTCAGCATTTAAGGGCAGCACAGAGTGGTGGGAAGGGATGGGCCTCATCACTTCCCCGCCTCTGTGGACATGCTCAGGGAAAGGGAGAGGGGAAGAGGGCCTGGGGCAGCTCCATGCACTGGGCATCGCGGGGGTGGCCCTGCCTGTGGAGCGCAGGGCTGGGCTGCAGTTGGTCTGCTGGCCAGGTGAGATCCCCTTGTCCCCGCTGCCCCTGTCAATTCTGCCTGTGCACCGGGCACCCCCACAGTGCCCGTGGTCGTGGGCCAGAGGGCCTTGTCAGCCAGGGATGGCTCAGCAGAGTGGAAAAGGCTGGGAGAGGCGGGGGCACAGGAGGAGCCGCCTCCCAGAGTGCCCTCGTCCCCTGGTGAGCTGGTGGGGAAAGACCAGGCCTCTGTGAGTCCATCCCAGCAGAGGTTTTACCCACCCAGCTCAGGTCGATGGTGCCTTTTTCCCCCTGCCAGGGAGATGCGCCGTGTCTCCGGCCCCTTGTGTTCCCGGATCACACTCCACCTGCTGGAGCTGCAGGGCAGGGAGGAGCCCCACTTGGAAGTTCCCATGGTGGCATTCCTTGTGGAGGTGAGCCTGATGGCGAGCGCTGCCTCGCTCTCTTGGAGGGCCCAGCCCTGTTCAGGTCCGGGCTCCTGCTGGCCAGGCAACCCGTCACTACTGTGTGCCTTTCAGGTCCTGGACTGGGTGGACATGAGTGAATGGGGAGACAGCCTCCTGCAGATGCTTTCAAGGCACCTCCCGAGCGCGTGCCCAGAGAGGCGTCGCCTGGCACTGCGAGCTCTTGTGGTGCTGAGCAAAGATCGTGCGATGGTGAGCAGGGGGCAGGGGCTGAAGCCGTGTGGGCAG
>NW_020957627.1:22910-24548 GCF_003031625.1 Empidonax traillii | reverse complement strand
GGCAGCCCAAATTTTTATGGGGGGGGTGTTGGGGTGGGAATTGTCCCCAAAATCCACATCCAAACCCTCCTGGAGCTCTGGCAGCCTCGGGAAAGCTGTTCCAGGGGGGCAGGACCCTTCCCAAAAATCCCACCTGGATGTGCCAGAGGGGTTGGGGGGAAAGAGGAGCTGGTTGGGGTTTTTTTTTTTGGGGGGGGGGGAAGAGTTTCAACCCCAAAATTTCACCCCCTTCCTTCCTCCTCCTCCTCCTCCTCCTCCTGGGATCCTGAGGGATCCTGGGGGATCCTGGGGGATCCTGGGGGATCCTGGAATCCTGAGGGATCCTCGGGGATCCTGGAGGATCCTGGAGGATCCTGGAATCCTGAGGGATCCTGGAGATCGTGGAGGATCCTGAGGGATCCTGAGGGATCCTGGAGATCCTGAGGGATCCTGAGGGATCCTGGGGGATCCTGGAATCCTGGGGGATCCTGGAATCCTCGGGGATCCTGAGGGATCCTGAGGGATCCTGGAGATCCTGAGGGATCCTGGAGATCCTGAGGAATTCTGGAATCCTGAGGGATCCTGGGGGATCCTGGAATCCTGGGGGATCCTGGGGGATCCTGGAATCCTGGGGGATCCTGGAGATCCTGAGAGATCCTGGAGATCCTGGAGATCCTGAGGAATTCTGGAATCCTGGGGGATCCTGGGGGATCCTAGAATCTGGGGGATCCTGCAATCCTGGAGATCCTGAGGGATCCTGAGGGATCCTGGAGATCCCGAGGGATCCTGGGGGATCCCGGGTGATCCTGGAGGATCCTGGTGATCCTGGGGGATCCTGAGGGATCCTGGGGGATCCTGGAATCCTGGAGATCATGGGGGATCCTGAGGGATCCTGGAGATCCTGAGGAATTCTGGAATCCTGGGGGATCCTGAGGGATCCTGGGGGATCCTGGAATCTTGGGGGATCCTGCAATCCTGGAGATCCTGAGGGATCCTGGAGATCCTGGGATCATCCCCCCCAAACCCTCGGGAGCCGCTCAACTCCAATTCCAACAACCACAACAATCAGCACCCCCCGGATTCCCCCCCCTCCCCCCTTCCCCCCGGGGAATGATGATCTTCAGGGAAAAAAAACAACCCCAAAAACTGCTGGGACCTTCCCGGAGCTCCTCCTGAGCCCACGGGACCTGCAGGGAGCCCCGGTGGGATCCCAAACTTCCCTCCCATCAGCAAACCCCAATCCCAGGCAGGCAGGGCAGGAGGGGGGGGAATTCCATCCCCCCCAGGGAATGACAACACCGGGTCCTGTCCAAACAAAAGGGTTACACAACACCCCCTCTAATCCCGCCGGGAAAAAAAATCAGCCACCCAAACACCCCCCAAATCTGCCGACGGCAGCACAAAAATAATAATAATAAAATAAAAAAACCAAACCAAAACACACAAACCCGGCGGGGCCGAGAGCCCGGAGGGGGAGGGAGGGAGGGACGCGAGTGCCAAGGATATCCCACAGATCCCCGCGTGGGGAGGGGGGAAAAAAAAGCTTCCAGGGGCTCCCCGAGGCCCCACGGGGGGGTTGGGACCCCCCCTGTATCCCATCCCATCCCCCCCGTGGGTCTTTTCCAAGCGTTTTCTCCGCTCCCGGAAGATTTTTTTTGG
>NW_020957627.1:14794-16144 GCF_003031625.1 Empidonax traillii | reverse complement strand
AAGGGAAAAGGGAAGGAATTTCCCAACAAACAGCGAAACATTCCCGAACGGAGACCTCTTCCTTCCAGAGGAGCGATTTGCTGCCCTCTCCTGCCCAAAGCAAGGCGGGAATTCCGGGAATCTTGCGGGGGAGGAAGAGGGGAAAAAACCCGGCAGGGAAGTGTTGGAGGGTTCCAGGGTTTTCCCGCAGGGAATTTTGTTCTCCAGGCTGGGCAAACAATCCCGGAGCCCAAAGCCGGCGGTGCCGACATTCCAGAGGCAATTCCCGCACCTCCGGGGCTCGGGAATCGCCGGGAGTTTGGGCTGGATGCGGCGGGGGCAGTGCCGGTCCCGGTGGGAATGGTGGGGGAGGAGGAACTGGAAGGGATCGGGAGCTGAAGGAATTCCCAATTCCTGCCGGGAATGGGGCGGGAGGAGGAATTGTGGGATCAGGAGCTGAGGGAACATCCCAGTGGATCCCATCCTGTCCCAACAGATCCCAGTGGGTTCCCTGTGGATCCCAGTTGGTGCCAGCGGTTCTGGTGGATCCCAGGTGGATCCAGGTGGGTTCCATCTGATCCCAGTGGATCCCAGTGAGTCCCAAAATATCCGAGTGTATCCTCATGAGTTCCAGCTGATCCCAGTGGGACCCAGTGGATCCCAGTACATCTCAGCTGGTGCCAGTGGATCCCAGTGGATCCCAGCAGGCCCCAATGGATCCCAGTGGTGTCCCACCTGATCCCAGTGGATCTCAATGGCTCCCAGTAAATCCCAGTGGATCCCAGCAGGTCCCAGTATATTCCAGTAGACTCCAGTGGGTCCCAGTGGGTCAGGGGGGATCCCAGTGGATCCAGGTATATCCCAGTGGGGCCCAGTGGATCCCAGTGGATCCAGGTATATCCCAGTGGGCTCCCATGCATCCCAGTTATCCCAGCAGATCCCAGCATGTCTCAGTGGGTCCCAGTATATCCCAGTGGGCTCTGGTGCATCCCAGTATATCCCAGTGGATCCCAGCAGATCCCAGTATATCCCAGTGGATCCCAGCAGGTCCCAGTATACCTCAATGGACCCCAGTGGGTCCCAGCGGGTCAGGGAAGATCCCAGTGGGTTCCAGTGAACCCCAGCAGGTCCCAGTGGATCCCAACAGATTCCAGAGGATCCCAGCTGATCCCAGTGGGTCCTAGTACATCCCAGTGGATCCCAGCAGGTCCCAGTATATCCCAGCAGACCCCAGTGAATTCCAGCAGGTCCCAGTGGATTCCAGTATTTTTCCCAGTGGATCCCAGCAGGTCAGAGAGGATCCCAGTCTATCCCAGTGGATCCCAGTCTATCCCAGTGGATCCCAGTCTATCCCAGTGGATCCCAGCAGGT
>NW_020957627.1:6790-9112 GCF_003031625.1 Empidonax traillii | reverse complement strand
CGGAGCCAGGAGGGGGATGGGGATGGATGGAGGGACCCCGGGGGGGGCTCAGGGGGGGGTTGTGATGGATCCAGAAGGAATCTGAGGATGAGGATGGATGGGAGGACCCCGAGGGGGGATTTGTGACGGATCCAGGAGGAGTCTGAGGATGAGGATGGATCAGAGGGACCCCGGGGGGGTTCGGGGGGGGTTGTGACAGATCCAGGAGGATGAGGATGGATCAGAGGACCCCCGGGGGGGGTTCAGGGGGGGTTCAGGGGGGGTTTGGTGGCGCAGCCGCCGCTCAGCTCCCGGTGAGGTCTCTGTGGCGCAATGGACGAGCGCGCTGGACTTCTAATCCAGAGGTTCCGGGTTCGAGTCCCGGCAGAGATGAGCGCCGGGCTCGGGGCCCTTTTGTTTTGGGGGCTTTTCCCGGGAGATTCCCTCTGGAATCTCTCCCAGTGGGGGGGAGGGGGGTGGTGGTTTGTGTGTGAGAGGGAAAGAAAGGGTTTTTGCAGAGGGAGGGGTTTTGTGCATCCCCGTTTTCTGGGAGGCTCCTCCGTCACATCCCCCCCTTCCCGGGCTCCTTTTGGGATCTGCTTTTGGGATTTCCTTTTGGGATCATCTTTTGGGATGATCTCCTTTTGGGATCATCTCCCTTCGGGATTGGAGCCCACCTGTGCCCCACCCATCCTTGGGAGCTCCTCGGGAGGAGGATCCAGGAGCTTTCCAGGAGGATCCAGGGGGGAGGGAATTGGTCCAGGACCTTCTTCCAGGAGTTTTCCAGGATGATCCAGGAGGAGGGAAGGGGTCCAGGACTTTTTTCCAGGAGGATCCAAGGGGAGGGAATTGCTCCAGGACTTTTTTTCCAGGAGGATCCAGAGGGAGGGAAGGGGTCCAGGACCTTTATCCAGGAGCTTTCTAGGAGGATCCAAGGGGAAGGAATTGCTCCAGGACCTTTTTCCAGGAGGAGCCAGAGGGTGGAAAAGGGTTCAGGACCTTCCAGGAGTTTTCCAGGAGGATCCAGGGGGAGGGAAGGGGTCCAGGACCTTTTTCCAGGAGGATCCAGGGGGAGGGAAAGGGTCCAGGAGCTTCCCAGGGGGACGCCCAGAGCAGCTCTGGGAGGGGCAGAGTGGGAATTTCCCGGAAAATCCAAGGGATCACACAGGGTCTGGAGCATCCACAGGGTCTGGAACATCCTCAAGGTCTGGAACGGGGTCTGGAGTGGCCAAAGGATCTGGAGCAGGTTCTGGAATAGCAACAGGCTCTGGAACTGGGTCTGGAGCATCCACAGGGTCTGGAAAAGGCTCTGGAGTTCCCCCAGGCTCTGGAACTGGGTCTGGAGCATCCTCAGGGTCTGGAACAGGGTCTGGAGCACCCACAGCCTCAGGAAAGGGCTCTGGAACATCCATGGGTCTGGATCAGGCTCTGGAGCATCCTCAAGGTGTGGAATGGGGTCTGGAGCATCCACAGGGTCTGGAACAGGCTCTGGAGAATCCACAGGGTCTGGAGTGGCCATGGGATCTGGAAAAGGCTCTGGAGCATCCCCGGGCTCTGGAGCGGGTTCTGGAGCATCTACAGGTCTGGGAAAGGCTCTGGGACAGGCTCTGGAGAATCCACAGGCTCTGGAGCATCCCCAGGCTCTGGAGTGGGTTCTGGAGCATCTACAGGTCTGGGAAAGGCTCTGGGACAGGCTCTGGAGCATCCACGGGCTCCGGGACAGGCTCTGGAGCATCCATGGGATCTGGAACAGGGTCTGGAGCATCCACAGGTTCTGGAAGAGGCTCTGGAGCATCCATGGGTCTGGATCAGGCTCTGGAGCATCCTCAAGGTGTGGAACGGGGTCTGGAGCATCCTGGGACAGGCTCTGGAGAATCCATGGATCTGGGAACAGGGTCTGGAGAATCCACAGGCTCTGGAACAGGATCTGGAGCATCCATGGGATCTGGAACAGGGTCTGGAGCGTCCATGGATCTGGAAGAGGCTCTGGAGAATCCCCAGGCTCTGGAGCAGGTTCTGGAACAGCAACAGGATCTGGGAAAGGGTCTGGAGAATCCACAGGGTCTGGAACAGGATCTGGAGAATCCACGAGGGGATCTCGTGGTGGGGGGGACAGTTTGGGGGTCTCCAAAGCCCTGGGGATGATTTGGGGGGTCTCTCTGTTAATTTTGGGGGGTCTCTGTTAATTTTGGGGGGTCTCTGTTAATTTTGGGGGGGGTGGGAGGGGCTGGGCCGGGACCCCCAGGAATTGACCCCGGCCTGGAGGGAAAAGTGGACCCTGTAAAGAGAAAATAGAGAAAATATAGGAGAGAGAGAAAATATAGAAATTTATAAAATACATAA
>NW_020957627.1:0-1518 GCF_003031625.1 Empidonax traillii | reverse complement strand
GAGGGGGAACAGGGAATTCCAGAGGGGGAACAGGGAATTCCAGGTAGTTCCAGAAGGGAAACAGGGAATTCCAGAGGGGGGAACAGGGAATTCCAGAGGGGGAAACAGGGAATTCCAGGTAGTTCCAGAAGGGAAACAGGGAATTCCAGCTACTTCCAGAGGGGAGCCAGGGGGGAAACAGGGTCCCTCCCTCCTTTTGGGGTGTCTCCCCTGATTTTGGAGTCTCTCCCGGATTTTGGGGTGTCCCTGACTTGGGGTCCCCTCAGGTGACAGCGTTCCCCTCCTGGGGCCGTGCTGGGGTCCCTCTCTGATTTTGGGGTGTCCCCTGTCTCTGATGTCCCCCCAGGTGACAGCGTTCCCCTCCTGGGGCCGTGCAGGTGTCCCCCCCGGGCTGCAGCAGGTGCCAGGGGGCTGTGGGTTGGAGTTCCTGCTGCAGGGGGTGTCTCCCCGCGGGAACAGCTCCCGCTTCCTGCTCGAGGTGGCGGCGCTGGAGGCGCCGGGGGCGGCGCGGGCGCTGCGGGCACGGAGAGACCTGGACGATGAGTTCGCCCCCGGGGTGTTCGAGGTGAGCCCAGAGAGGAGAGATCCACATTGACACTGGAATTGGGGTCAGAGGAATCCACACTGACACTGGAATTGGGGTCAGAGGAATCCACACCAACACCTAAACCAAATCAATCCACACCAACACCTAAATCAGGGCCAGGGAAATCCACACTGACACTTTAAATCAGGGTCAGATAAATCCACACCAAAATCGGGGTCAGATGAATCCACACCAACACTTAAATCAAATAAATCCACACCAACACTCAAATCAGGGTCAGAGAAATCCACACTGACACTCAAATAAATCCACACCAACACTTAAATCGGGGGTCAGATAAATCCACACCAACACTTAAATAAATCCACACCAACACCTAAATCAGGACCAGGTAAATCCACACCAACACTCAAACCAGGGCCAGATAAATCCACACCAAAATTGGGATCAGATAAATCCACACCAACACTCAAATGAGGGCCAGACAAATCCACACCAAAATTGGGATCAGACAAATCCACACCAACACTCAAATCAAATAAATCCACACCAACACCTTAAATCAGGGCCAGAGAAATCCACACCAGCACTTAAATCAATCCACACCAACACTTAAATAAATCCACTCCAGCACTCAAATCAGGGCCAGAGAAATCCACACCAACCCCTTAAATCATTCCCTCCCCAGACGCTGTCCCTGGTGGCCGAATCCCGACCCAACGGCTCCGAATCCTGGTCCGACGGCCCCGAATCCCAACCCAGCGGCCCCGAATCCCAATCCAACAGCTCCAGCTCCCAATCCAACAGCTCCAGCTCCCCCCCCAGCTCCGTGCTCAGCTTCCTGCAGTGGAGGGCCGTGGCCTACGCCTCGAGCAGCCCCCGGCGCCAGGACGGGATGCGCTGCGGGCACGGGGGGCTGCGGGAGGGGGGGCTCTGGGCCCAACCCCCCCTGCCCACCCTGGCCAGGGCCT
>NW_020957626.1:20726-24553 GCF_003031625.1 Empidonax traillii | reverse complement strand
TTCAGCTGTACAGAAAGGTATTTAGTATTTACCATTCTCACAGAGTTTGATATTGTTTAAATTAAAACCAAGAAAACAATAAGTTTATCATCCTTTAAAAATATCTCTAAAGAGAAAGTAGAATAAAGTCTGACTTACCATCTCAACTATGAAGTTTAAAGTGAAAAGAGTATTCTGATGAAATTTGATTTAAAAAAAAAGTTGTGATATTTTTCACCTCATTCCACATACTTTAATTGCTTTTACCATATTAAAACTCACAGAATTTTTGAGGTTTGCTTTGAGTGTCCTTTCAAATATAGGTACACTCCTGTTGCCAAAGGCAGGCCCTGCCCAGGGGATGCAGCACAGGCAGTGACGGTCACAGACAGCTCTGACACCCAGAAATGAGCAGCATGAGCCACAACACAGCCAGACCCATTTACCAACTCCTGGCAGCAAACTTCCCTGCTCTGCTCTGAAAGAGGGAACTGAAGAAACCCAGGTCAGGCTGCTGTGCTGGGCACAGAAGCAGCCAAATCCTTAAGGGAGAGGAATTCTGGCCCTACGAGACTGGGGGGCATCACATGAAAAAAAACCCAGGGCTTCCTGCAAGGGTCAGAGTGAGGCTTTGCCATGTGTGTGTTCAGGGGCTGGGCTGGAAAGGGGGTCACACAGTACAGAGATGTTGATCCAGTTGAGCCAACACACTGAGGAATGAGATTGGGAGTCCTGCCTGGTGCTGCCAGAGCCTTTCTGGCTATGAAGCTTCACCATCCTTTGTATCTGGGCACTGAAACCTTTCAGATACTGAATTTTGCTTAGGGCATTCCCAAACATTTCGGCAGAAGCAAAATGTGTAGACTGGAAGCAAAAACACTCCTATCCCCATACATGAATAAAAATCTGAGGGGAAATGCAAAATATTCTCCCTGCTATTCAGATTTCCTTATTCTTTGTGATGTTTTTCCATTTAACCTCTCAGAAACACGCTTATTCTGTCAGGTGCTTTTAATGTTCTCTGCCACAGGAGAGAGCTCTCACTATTTTGACTTGCTCAGCAGCACAGATTTTAGATAGCACACTCTGTGGGTGAGGCCCATCAGAGAAAGGGGAGTAAGATTAAACTTGATGTGCCAGAGGGGAAAATTTACCTAAAGTACTTACAAAGGTTCTATTTAAGTTCACATTGTTGGTGCCATGTGTTTTTTTAAAATGAGAAGCCACAAAACATACTGTGCTGTGACCTGCTGGGAGCAAAAGGGCTGAGAAAGTGTTTGGAGGTGTTTTGAGAGTCAAGTCTCAACGTTCATGGTGGCTGCAGCAGTTTCAGCCTCTGTAAAACCAAAAGAGGATGAAAAATGAAAGGCAGCACCTTGGTTAGTGATGAGCGCAGCCTTTGTGTCTGATGGATTGCAGGTGTTTCCAGTCCATAGAAATGCAGATGTTGCACCTTCTGAGTCCTGCTGGGCTCCAGAACCTCTCTGCACTCCCACCCTGCCCACAGCAGCCCTGAAGGATAAGGGCTTGTGAGACATTCCCTGGAGGAGGAGCTGTCAAAGTGACAGGCAGCAGATCCCCAGGAGAACAGGGAAAGTGCAACCTCTGCATACTGAGAGCTGTAAACTTTTACCAGAGAATGCCCTGAGGCTCTGTGGCCCTCAGAAAAGAACTGTAGACTTGAACTGAATTAAGGCACCATCTGCAGTGGGGATTTAGTGCTTCACACAGTTCAAAAGGGTCGGAAGCCTCCCTGATCCATGATGTGAGCTGATGTAAAATGATGGCTGAACACAACACATGGACCTCTCTAAGTTAAAGTAAGAAAACAATGGAAAAAAAGAAAACAAAAGCCAAAGCCCAAAACAGGTTGAAGCAGAACTTCCATGACAAAATACCAGGCAAAACAACAAATCTCAGATTTCCTCATGGTGACAGAGTTGAACAACACTTAAAGTACCATTGGTAAAGAACTGTTAACCAGCTCATCTTTTCTAAAACCAAATATTCTCTTTTTTCAGGAGTGAGCAAAGTAGTTTAGATTTTCAGTTGAACTCTAGACATCATCATCACCATCATGTTAATGAACTCTTCCACAGAAATGCAAGTTATTTTTCTGAAGAGCTGGACTGTAGAAGTTATTCTACAGTTAACATAAATCCAGCAGAGAAATAACCACAGTGATGCCTAGACAAACATGAGAGACCCTGAAATAAAATGAAAAATACAGTACAAACCCATGCAACCATTTGAAACATAAAACCAAATCACTTGGATTTACAGAAAGTTGTCATATGATGTAAGTTGATTAAATATTGTAAATATTGGTATTTTGTGTAAATAAAAGAGCTGATGGTGAAATTGGTTCCTTATGCTCTTTTTCCAAACTGGGATTGTATTGCAGCTGATGTAATAAGATGTAGAAATACTGAGAAAAAAATAAAGCAATTAATGTTTGTGATAGTAAAAATTGCCATACTTTCTTCCATGTTCTTAGTAGGGAATGGTGTGTTAAATGCTCTCACCCCTAAAACATCTGACTCACTTGGAATCTTTTGAAAAAAAATGAATTATTGAACAGGCAGGCAGAAGGTTTTGTAGAGCAAAGTAGGAGGGAGGGGAAGCAAAAAACCCCTTCCTTACACTGGGCAGAGAAGGAGGGAAGGATCTTTGAGGAGCTGTTCTGAGCAAGCCATGCAGAATTTCACTAGTAAAGGACTTGCCTTGTTGTGTCTTATTTCTTGGGCAACAATTTTTGATAATACAGTAATGGGATCCTTGTCAAGTACTTTTCAGTTTATCTAGGAGCCCATGCACTTTGTCTAATTCCCTGCAATAAATGGCTGTAGCTTCAGTTATAGCTTTGGGGGTTCCAGGCCTGCTGCTGACTGGTGTGGACCAGAAGAACATCTTTTGTGACTCAAGTTTCTTAGGGTTGCATTAAAAGGAATGTGAATCAGAAACTTCAGACAAACAAGGCCCCACAAGACAACAGGAGTTGCACAAAGAGATGAGGGGATGCTCACAATGAAGAGCTTCCAGACATGTGGGCCCCTAGTCTGCCACACATGTGACCTTTACCTACAAAGATGAAAATTTCCTCACCCACAAGGCACATTTGTTGTGTGACTCAGCATGACCCAGACGTGGTTAACGGATCCTTAGGGCCAGGGGTGAGGATGGACAGGGATGCACCATTGGGAAGGGTCAGGAGCATTGAGAAAATGGAAGTCCACAGACTCTGCAGCTTGGATATGAGCTCTTGCATGCAGAGCCATATGTTCACATCAGCTGTCTAATTAAACAATTCAAGTTATAAATTGGCTCTCTTGCTGCATATATTCATTATATGAATATTCATATATTTATTATGCACTCATACTTTCCCCATTTCTGAGAACTTTCCCCAGCCAAAGAGACGTCAGTTGATGGTTTTTCTCTAATTAAGTCATCATATACTTTGATTCCTAATCTGTCTCCTTGAGCAATGGTCTAATATGTCCTACATGATCTATCCCTGATCAATCTGGGGGCAATCTTCATTGTGCATGTTGTCCATAGATCCAATAATGGCCTTTAAGGGACCAGGTTCCATTGGGAAAGGGACCGTCCCAAGTTTCACTGTCTTTTGGGACTTGAACATTCTCTTTCCCTAATGGTTCCCCTACCACATTTATTATCCCATAACTTCTTATGCTTTTATTTGACTCTGTGATGGCTCCTGATCACTCTATAGACAGCTTTCAGGCAAAATAAGCCTCACATAATTCCTCACAGAATTGCACTGGTAATGTGAAATCTACTTTTCTTACCCAAATACTTCTACTCCTAACCTGGACTTTCTTTGA
>NW_020957626.1:17145-18409 GCF_003031625.1 Empidonax traillii | reverse complement strand
CCCAGAGACACTTCCCTGCACAAAGGCTAGAAAAGACAAATCCAGCCAACAGGAAATCTGGGGTATCAGAGCTGTATTTCTGATCTCAGTGATCGTTAGGACACTTGGGTTTCAGCAAGGTCCATCCCAAATTCAGAAGACAAAGCACAGAACAAACCACAGCACTTCGGTCAAGGAAAATGTGTTTTGGTTTTTTTTTTTGTCGCTGTTACAGGAACCTAAAATGCACGTGGGATCCATTTTGCAGAAGAAATACAGGTTTTATAAAGAAATGCTTCTATTGTTGAACCTTGTCTGTTTGAATTGAATCACTTCAGATCCAACACAGGTCTTCTCAACCACAACAGGAGATTATTGGTAATAAAACTGTCTAAAAAACAAAGCTATAAATGACAACTATGGTGCCTGAATTGTCTCGGCAGTGAGACACCAATTCTACAGACAGTGACAAAACAGGCCTGTGAAAGCTGATTTCAAACACTGTATAACTCTCTCTATCTCTCTGTATCTCAATAGTGAGGATTGGGTTTTTCTGAAACTATTGAAGCAGGTTGGACACTCCTATGTAAATGCCAGAAGAGTGGAGAGATCTACTCAGCAGGAGGGTGAGGAGAAATACACTCTCCTCAGTGCACAGAGAAAAAGAGATAGCCAAAGCAGTTAAAACTCTTAAATCTAAAAGAACTAGCTGGGCAGTGTCAGCAGATCTGGTACTGCTTGTTCAGCCCCTTGTGCTGCTGGTTGACATTCGTTCCTGCAGTTCTTCAGGTTCCTCTTGCCTTGATTTCCCATGTCTGGAAGAGCAAAGGGATTTTAAACTACATTTCATGCAACTGGACCTACAGAGCACTGTTTGAGAGCTGTCTGATCAAGACAGGTACAGGACAAAACTTAGGCTGGACTATCTTTTGTGCCTCTCTGGGCACTTTAATTTAAAGATCCCCCCTGCCTCCTCTCTCTTTACTCCCACAGGTTTGTGTTTTGGGATCCTTGCTGCTGAACCCTTATTTGTTTCCTCCAGGCTTTGTGCTCTGACACTTGAAATAGTCCAGGAGGTGCCTCTTAGGCCCTTCAAGTAATACCTGAGTTGCTCTGGCAAAGAAAATTTGGGAACCAGTCACGAAGAACTGAGCTCTGGATACAGCAAAGTGTTGTTTCCTTTGTCATGTGGGAGGCAGGGTGAGCTTCTCTTAACTGTTTTTTTTTTTTTGGGGGGGGGGGGTGATGGGGGAGGACCATGGCTGGTGCAGGTGCTTTTTGTGGG
>NW_020957626.1:13235-14331 GCF_003031625.1 Empidonax traillii | reverse complement strand
AGGTGCAGCTTTTCCAGAACAAATGCTCAGGTGCAAGAAGGAGTTCTGGCTGCAAGATGGGAAAGTAGGAGAGAAACAATGAGAAGTCTGTGAATTGCATATCTGCACAGCGAATCACAGAATCACAGGATGGGTTGGGTTGGAAAGGACCCTCCAGGCCATCTGGTTCCAGCCCCTGCCATGGGCAGCAATGCCACTCACTCGTTCTGCTCCAGGAGCTCCTGACAAGGCCAAGAACTTTCATTGTGGGGGAGGTTTTCTCCACTAGACATTGCACAAGGTGTGAGACATTGCAACCAGTCCACAGGCAATAGGAAGAGAGTAGGATTGGTCCTGGGTTCAACAACAACTCCTGTGCCTGTTCCAAACAGTGTGACCTTTCTCCCCCCTTGCTGTGCCACATCGTCAGACCCACGGCTCTGGGGCACTGAGGAGAGTAATGCAGACTCTGTTTAATAAACTGACTGGAAGAAAAGAATATCCTGGGCCTGTCCATGATGCTCCTGGACACATCTTACAATATTCCTTGGAGTAGTGCAATAACCTTCAGGGTGGTGCTTTAGCACTAAGATACCAACAAACATTGAGAATAAAGGGGAGTTTAGACAGAATCTCAAAGATGCTGACAACTTTTCACAGGATTTGAGATCCTTGCTCTGATCTTTCAGAAATTTGGTTACTCTGAAAGTGTTAGATGCATTTTTTTTCAGTTTTGAAAGAATTTAAGAGTTGGATTCCCCTGGAAACACATGAATGACAAGGGACTGACAACTAAAACAGACTGAATTTCAATGGTAATGCAGAAGCCTTCTCTGGGGATCTCTTAGAAGACATACAAGTAATGAAATAAGATTGGTTTACTTCCAGGAACTGTCTTTTATGGTAACAGTTGGCCTCAAAAGAATTCTGTAACCAAAAAATCTTTGTGATACCAGGGGGCTTTTTTTACACAAAATATCTTTGCCTTCAGGTCAGGCCATATGTGGAGAATCCAGGATGACTTCACAAACTTGATTCAGATTAGTAATTTGAAATCTAGTACAAACTTGTCACTGAAAGGAGTCCTCTATCCCCCTTCCTTGCCAGAAAGGCTTAG
>NW_020957626.1:7013-10072 GCF_003031625.1 Empidonax traillii | reverse complement strand
GGAAACAAATCAGTACATTTAGTGCTATTTCAAAGCATTTTGGAAAATTCTTCAGGCTTGCAGGGAGTTGTCTGTATCTTCACCTGTAATTTGGTGTCATGCTCAGCAGCATGAGGAATGTGCCTCTCTGGGCTCTTAGAATTGGTGTCTGGGGTCACTTAGTGCTTAGAAAGTCTTTTTGCTGCTTTGGGTAAGATGAGAACGTAGGCAAAAGGATGGTTCTTTGTTAGGCAGAGGCACTGTAGCCACGGGAGTGACTGCAGAGATTAAAGGAGCTGCTGCAGATTGATCAAATCCTTCATGATGATCAACTTGTGCAGCGTTAACACGACATGGACCTTGATGGCAAGAGATGGACTCCACCTCTGAGCCTCTGCAGCTTCAGGAGCCCACACCTCCCTTTTCTAACAGAGGCAGGTTGAGTCTGTGCCCATCAGGGTGGGAAGTGGAGGTTGTCACGGTGACAAAGGCTGGGAACTCCTGGCACCAAGGTGAAGATTTGCAGCCACAGAGCAGACTCAGTGCTGTCCTGCTGCTGGACCAGTCACCTCCTTGCCGTGGACTCCATCTGGGGACACTTTGAATGCACTTGCCCAACTTATTGCACCTGCAGTCTGTTACCCCTCCTTCTCTTCCTTGGGGTATCAATGACAGTGCCAGGACAGTGCTGGGAAGGAGCAAGCAGGCTCTGAGAGTGTTGGGAGGAATGGGTTAAGAGCAGAAGAGGGGTGAGGAGGATTGTAAATCACTCCAGTGGCCTTGCAGTGGGGATTGACCCATGATAATGACTTGTGGAAACAAGCCCCCAAACTCGCCCAGAGTATTGCAGCAGGTATGTTTATTCACGGCCCCAGGTGCCTGGGGGATAATTCCTCCAATCACACACACCCATTGCCTTTGTTCAGCTCCTTTTATGCAGTGTAATGTTACATATGCATTATTTGTATTAGATACATTTTAGTTGTGTTCCATATGCATTAGCTGTGTCAGCAAATTCCAGAAAAGTGAGAGAGGCCAGAGCAGAGATTCCCTGGCTGCCCGTGATGAAGAGGTGGTGATACAGGTTGTCCCTCTCAGCTGATGGTGGAGCAGATATGGATCCTGCAAACAGCAGAGAATCTCATGGCACAGCCATTGGATATGTCCTGGAAAGATCTGTGACTCCCTGGAGAGCTCACGCTGAGCAGGCTCCTGGCAGGAATGGCACTCCCATGGAGTGAGGAGCCCACGCTGGAGGAGGTTTTCTTGCAGGACCTGTGCCCTGCAGGGGACCCACAGTGCAGCAGTTTGTTCCTGAAGGACTGCAGCCCATGCAGAGGGCCCAGGATGGAGGAGTTTGTGAAGAACTGCAGCCAGAGGGAAGAGTCCACATTAGAGGAGTTATTTGAGAAATGTCTTCCACGGGTCAGACTCCACTCTGAAGTAGGGGAAGAGCAGGAGAAGGAAGAAATGGTAGGGAAAACATGTAATGAACTGACTGCAAGCCCCATTCCCAATCTCTGTGCAATGATTGGATAGAGGAGATGTTTCTAAATTTGTCCTTACTTCTCATCATCCTACTCTGATTTGATTGGCAATAAATTAAATTAATTTCCCTGAATTAATCTATTTTCCCATAATGGGAACCCCTGGGACATCTCCCTGTCCTTATCTTGCTCCACAAACCTTTCATTTCAATTTTTCCTCCTGTCCAGTTGAGGAGGGGGACCTGGTGGACAGACAAAGTCAACCCTCCACATCTTCTCTACGCCTCCCTGATCAGTTGATCTGTAGCAGCCACTCCGAGCAATGTCATCTGTTGATCTGTGTTTCCTAAACAGCCTGGCTCCATCCCCACAGCACTCTGGAAGATACCACAACACATCTCCATCATCCCATGGCTCTGCAGCCAAGTCACAGAGGAAAAATGGGGCTGTGCTGGAGAGGAGCCCCAGCAAAGTGCACTAAAACTGCACTTGCTCAAACAGACCCTGAAGTTCCCAGAACAGACCCTCCTGTATAACAAAGGGTGCCAGCCCTTCTCCCACACTTCCCTCCACTGCCCGTACTGCCACCAATCCAGAGGCCTCTTTCCTGCCCCTGCCATTGCCTGACAACAGCCCCTGGTGAGCAGCTGATGGAAAGAAATGCTGAGAGATCTGTCAGCCTTTTTTTCCCCATCAGTCAGTTTTTGTTCCACTCTGCTGCACAGCTGCTCTAGGGTGATGCTGCTCCACATAATGCTTTGCTGCATCCCCTGGCTGTGCTGCCAGGATCTGCAGTGTGAATCTGTTCATGGAGCTCCGTAGGGATCCCTTAAAGTGATCTTGGGAACCTTCTCCATAGATATCACCCAGGCCCTGATGGTACCTGGACATGCAGTAATATCTCATATTGTCTTCACTTATGGTGCACTGCAAGGTAACTTTATCTCCCAGGTGCTTCAGGGGTGCCCCAGGAAAGGAGACCAAAGGAAGGCAGAGAGGGGCTGGAGCCAGGCAGAGTGATCAGGCTGCTTGAGTGATAGAAGCACTTTGAACCACTACTAAAGAATAAAACATTGTATTTGTCATTGTGGGAAAAAGAGCTTTGGAAGAAAGGCCAGAACCACCTGCAGAGAACAGTGATGGCCCCCGATTCCAGGAGAACAGCCCTGAGCTACTTTAGAAATCTCCATCTCCAAATCTCGTGCTCTCTGTGCCATCAGGTTTGTGTTAAAGCTCGGCTGGGTTTCCTGTCGCCGTGAGAGCAGCGCAGGAGTATCGGGCAGAGTCCCAGGGCTGCAGCTCCCGCAGGGACAGATAAACCTCGGACCGGGACTTGTCTCTGAACATGAAGGCTCGACCCTCTATTGCTGGGCCGTATTCATCGTGAGAGAAATCAGGGCTGTCAATGGACACCCAGTCGGGTCTGCCTCTGGGTGCCTGACGGTACCACCAAATGGGATGATTCTCGAAGGTGAACCCGGACCCGCGGCAGGAGAGGAGCACGGACTCGCCGGGCGCTCGCAGAGCCCCGCCGGTCTCCTCCAGCCTCATCTGCGCCCACAGCCCTGCAGGGGAGAGCGCAGGGATCGGGCA
>NW_020957626.1:0-1492 GCF_003031625.1 Empidonax traillii | reverse complement strand
CAAAATAGGGTTTGTTTCCTTCATCCCTGTGGGATGAAAGCCTGTGGTCTGGAATCCAATGACCCTTCCCAGCCAGTGACAGTTCCTGGGCTCTCAGACTGAGATTCCAATGTGGGGGATTGAGGTCGTTTTGGGCTGAAGTCCAGAAGAGTCACCAGAACTCTGGTTTTCCCCCTGCAAGCCACAGGAGCTGTTCAGGGAGAGCAGCCTGTGCTGGCCTGGAGCAGTGTGTGGGTGTGGTGAGGGTGGAGGGGCTGCCAGCCCTGCTGAGGCACTGCCAGCATTTGAACCTGAACTGAGCTGCAGATCCAAATGTGGGTGAAACCGTCCTTGTTGGGCCCTGCAATTGGCAGCAGCAGAGCATGATCTGTAGAGCAGCAGGAAAAGGAGGGCACAGGGGGCAGGGGCTGCATGTCAGTGCCTCTGTCCTGAGCAGGTCTACTGAAGACTACAAGATCACTCTTCAACTGCACTGTCCTGGTTTTCACCCTGGCCAGTAACCAAGGCCCACACAGCTGCTCACCCACTCCCCCACCAGCAGGATCCAAGAGACAGCTGGATGGGTAAAAGCAAGAACACTCACAGGTCAGAAAGAGAAGCCACGCACAGAAGCAAAACAAAGCAAAGAATTAATTCCCTGCTTCCCATGGGCAGGCAGGTGTTCAGCCACCTCCAGCACAGCAGGGCCCCATCACATATGATGGGTGCTTGGGAAGACAAACACCAAAACGAAAAATTTCTCCCCCTTCCTCCTCCTTGCCCACAAGCTTGAAATACTGAGCATGATGTCCCAAGGTCTGGCCTATTACTTGGCTCAGTGTGAGTCACCTGTCCTGGCTGTGTCTCCTCCCAACACCAAATTCACCACCAGTGTCCTTGCCAGTGTGGCAGCAGGAAAAGCAGAAAAGGCCTTTGCTCTGTGTAAGCTCAGCAATAGCAAGAAGCATCTCTGTATTATCAACCCTGGGTTCAGCAAAATCCAAAAAACAGCCCCATAGCAACCACTGTGAAGAAAGTTCACTCTACCCAGGCCAAAACCAGCACAGGCACTCAGGCTCCTCCTGAATCTGGGAAAATGCTGCCCTGTGTTGCTCGGGGACAGGGCAGTGGAGTGTGCCCAGTGCAACCAGCACATTTCACTGGTTGAGTTACACACAAGGACACACACACACACACAGGGGCTCAGGCACACTGATGTGGACTCATGCACAGATTTGGGCTCCCACAGGGGTTCCTGTGGAACAGTACACACAAACCAGGAACACCCACAGGAAAACAACCAGCCATGGACTCTGCTGAGGACACCGGGGCACAACAGCACAGGGCTGGGAAGGACAAGGCTCCAGGCAAGCCCCTGGCACTGTTTGTATGCTCAGAGACTGACCAGGATGGGGGAAGTCAGAAGAGGCCCAAAGACTTTCCTGAGGGCAGTGTTGGGCAGGACGGGGTCAAAGCAGCTGCCCAAAGCACACCCAGAGAGAGCAACAACCAG
>NW_020957625.1:23559-24556 GCF_003031625.1 Empidonax traillii | reverse complement strand
TATATAATACTTTTACTTGAGTAGAATTGTTGTAGATGTAGTTCTTTAGTTTTATTTTGCTAGTAAGAAATGTTCATATTATTTTCCCAAATCAGGTCTCCTTTGTCTGCATAAACCTTCTCTCAACTTACAGTAATTGGGTGTGGGGTGAGAGCAAATTGAGCCAGAGCAAAACCACAAAATGTTGCTTTAAGAGACCATGGAGAAAAAGACTCCAGGCCAATTTAGGTAGGAGATAAGATAAAGAGACCTGGTCCTTTAATGAGTTGTTAGGCCTAGAGGAACACATACCATGTGTGCCCCCCCAGACAGGGGTTCTAGGATTTTATAATAAGGTCCATCCAATCCCAGGTTTATGCAGCCCTGGTTCTGCCCCATTCTGACCCCTGACACACCCCTTCAGGAACTGGGTTAGGTGTCTTTGGGACCCCTTCTTCCTCATCTTCTTCTTCTTCACAGCACACACAATCCTGGGAGTTCCTAAAGAGTTCTGCCTAGAAGGTCACTGTGTCTGGCTGATATCTTCAGGTCCAGGCCTTGGGATGTTTTTCTACAATTCTACCTTGAAAAGAAGACTAAAAATGGAGTTTAGAGGGATCGATATGGAATGGGGTAGTAGGGTTGGGTATGTGTAACTACTCTGTTAAGGGTAAGGGATATAATACAGCTACATTAAAATATATTCACTACACAACTAGTTCTAAAATTTGCAAAAGTTAAAAAAACCCCAAATGATCTGAGATATCAGAATTGACTGTGGTGTGAGTGTTATTGTGAATCTATAATTCAGCCACTGTTCATTTGTAGTAAATGCTACTGAATCCCTTGATAACTGTTAAGTTGGTCAATGATTAAATGTTACTAATCTCTTTTGCCCCCTTGTTTTTGGATCCAAGCACTTTGCACCCTGACCCTGTTACATCCCAAGACGCTGTGTAAATCATTCCCTTTCATTAAAAACAAAAGCTATTCTTTGAGAGCTGCTCTTTGAAATTTT
>NW_020957625.1:18992-20348 GCF_003031625.1 Empidonax traillii | reverse complement strand
CTCTGCTTCACAAGTTCCCAGTGCCTGTCCCTGCCTGTGCTCAAAGGGCTCCCACCCCCAGGACTGTGCTCAGAGAGCACTCAGGCCTTGCAGCCAGAAAGGGGCTCACAAGGACAGTGTGGAAGTGGAAAGAGCAGCTCTGCAAAGCCCAAGCTCTGCTGCTCCCTGGCAGTGCTGCTGTGCTGGGATGCTTGTGCCCTTGCCCTTTGCCAATCCCCCCTGTCCTGCAGTGTGCTGTCCTTTAGGGACAGCTGAGAAGAAGGGTCTTGGTCAAAGAAGGCACTTAAGTGTCCTTTATTTTGTTTAAATGTGCAAAAAGCACAATTTATCATTCATACCTCTCTGGGTCAAATTCAATGGGTGAACAATAAATTAGAAAGCAGGTGCCTAAGAATAATTATTTACATAGAAAATTATTGCAAGAAGAACTCGAAAAAAAACCCCAAAACCAGAGTAAACATATAAGGCCAGTAGTCACTTCTGTTCTGAATGCTACAAAGCAGAAAACAGGCAGTTTGATGCTCCTGAACAGCATCCAGCAATCATTTTCCTCAGGGCATCCTTGAGCTCCTGGTTCCTCAGGCTGTAGATGAGGGGGTTCAGTGATGGAGGAACCACCGAGTACAGAACTGAAAGGGACAGATCCAGGGATGGGGAGGAGATGGAGGGGGGCTTCAGGTTGGAAAACATAGCAGTGCTGATAAAGAGAGACACCACGGCCAGGTGAGGGAGGCACGTGGAAAAGGCTTTGTGCCGTCCCTGCTCAGAGGGGATCCTCAGCACAGCCCTGAAGATCTGCACATAGGAGAAAACTATGAAAATGAAACAACCAATTGCTAAAGAGCCACCAACCACAAGAAAACCAATTTCCCTGAGGTAGCCTGAGTGTGAGCAGGAGAGCTTGAGGATGTGAGGGATTTCACAGAAGAACTGGCCCAGGGCATTGCCCTGGCACAGGGGCAGGGAAAATGTATTGGCTGTGTGCAGCAGAGCATACAGAAACCCAGAGGCCCAGGCAGCTGCTGCCATGTGGGCACAAGCTCTGCTGCCCAGGAGGGTCTCGTAGTGCAGGGGTTTGCAGATGGCAATGTAGCGGTCGTAGCACATGACGGTGAGGAGGAAATACTCTGCTGAGATGAAGAACAAAAAGAAAAAGACTTGAGCAGCACATGCTGTGTAGGAGATGGTTGTGGTGTTCCAGAGGGAGTTGTGCATGGCTTTGGGCACAGTGGTGCAGATGCAGCCCAGGTCTGTGAGGGAGAGGTGCAGCAGGAAGAAGTCCCTGGGGGTGTGCAGGTGCTGGTCGCAGGCTACGGCGCTGAGGATGAGGCCGTTGCCCAGGAGGGCAGCCAGGGA
>NW_020957625.1:8458-13958 GCF_003031625.1 Empidonax traillii | reverse complement strand
TTGCTGGTTCTTAGAAACTTGGCAGGAATTTTTTCCCTTTTCCCCTGCCCACTGCATGCAGAGCTGTTAAGTGGGCACTGAAAGAGCACAAAGGAAGCTGTTTTGTGTTTAATGGCTCAGAATTTCGTCTTTGGGAACGGGGTTGAGGAGCTCTCTTTTTTTTTTTTTTTTTTTTTTCCTTGTTACCTGGGAAACAGGGGGAGGAGTTCGGGCTTTCTGCTGAGGCTGGAACAAGGTCAGAGGAGATCTCAGTGCTGTTTTTTTTTGTTCTCAGCCTGGTTGCCTGCTGTGGATTCTGCTTGGATTTTCATCAGAGAGGAACTATTTTGGGAAGTTTTTTTCCCCTTCCCCATTCCCGCTGATTTCTTTTCTTAGCAGTGGTCCTTGTGCACGTCAAAGGGAAAAGGAAAACTAAACCATGCAATTCAACCAGCTGAACAGAGTAAGTTTTTTTCCCATTGGGAAGGACTTTTCTTTTTTTTTTTTTTTCTCTCCCCCCTCTCTCTCTCCCCTTTTCCCAGTGTGGGTGGGGAAGGGGAGGGAAACCCATTTTCGGTTTCTCCAACACACCCCAGAGGGTGTTACCCCCACATGGCAATGACCAGTGATTCCACAGCGCCCCCTGCTGGCCATCATAAAGAACTGCAGGCTCGGCATCTCCAGTCATCCAACAGCGCCCCCTGGTGACTGGCACAGGACACTACAAGTTCTGCATCTTTAGTGACCCAACGGCACCCCCTGTTGCCTGTGGTTAGAATTGCACCAAAGGGCACAAACTGAACTGTTTACTTTTTGTCCTTTGCTTGTTTATTGGTTTGTTTTGAGGGGGATCTTTGGTGGGTATAGGAGTATTGTTTGGTTATTTTACTTGTTTTCTTTTGTTTTTTTCTGCCAATACACACATACCTTTTAATAAAGGGCTGTTATTTTTCCTTTTCCATAATTTCTTTTCCTTCAACTGGAACCTCTTAATTTTAGATTTTTATTGCTTACAGGGAGGAGTTTCGGTCTTTTCTCATAACTCATCCTCAGAAAAACACCTGTGTCTGTTTTTAACTGGGACAGGAGCCCTGCACTGAACTTGCTGGTGAGACTCCCAAAATTGAATATGGTCAAACATTCTTCCCAGACAAAAGGTGCCAGGACAGAAAGCTCTTGCTGCCTGTGGAGTGCCCAGGTGCCCCACCAACTGAACCTCAAAGCCAAAGGTTACAGGCTTTCTTTCCTGGGGGAAAGGCCATAACGTCACAAAGAGTCCCATGGCAGATGGGTGGGGCTGCCCTTTGACATTTTCTAACATTGGTTCTTTGGCTGCCAGGGGCTATTCCGGAATGGAGAGGATGGGCTGTGACATCACAAAGGGGTCTTTGGAACACGGATAGGGTTGAACTGTCACATGGGAGGGGCTTGTTTTTTTGGTATCCATAGGCTGATCCAGAATGAACAAGATAGGCCGTGACATCACAAAAGGGCTCAAAGCACATGGGTGGGTCTGACTGTGCTGGTGTGGGGTGTTGGTTCTTTGGTTTCCAGGGCCTGTTCTGGAATGGAGAGGATAGGCCATGACAAGTAGTGCCTGTCAGAACTGCAAAGATGGACCCACAAGAATCTTACATGGGGGAGATTCTCTGCTCTGCCCTGCACACCCCAGTGCTGGGGTCAAAACTCAGCCTCTCCGCTTCCCTTTCCTAAGGGACTTGTTCTTAGACATCCCCTTCCCTACACTCATTTCAAAAGCCCTCCTGGCAATTCCCAAGCCTGTACCCGGCTCTCATCCCCTCTCTGGCTCAGAGCCCTCCACTTATCTTGCAGAGAGAGCTGGGCCTGTCCATCCACCTTCCAAAAGCACGTCCCTTGGGCTGGTTCAGGGGTTCCTGCAGTCCCTGGGTTCTTCTCTTCCTCAGCTCCAAGAAAGGAAAACCAAATCAATGCATGACTTTAGCAGCACATCGACCAAACCCCAACCATTCCCACACTCACCATCTCAGTCCAATTGTGGTGTTTTGTTGTTTGGTTAACATATCCTTGAGTGTTTGATGAGCACTGCTTGACCAGTGGGGCAGTGGGGGATCCCTGTGACATGGGAGATGCCCCACATGTTTAAAAATTCTTTGAAAGAATGAGAAGTGTATGCAGGTTTGTTATCTGTTTTTACTGTTTTGGGGATGCCAAGGGCTGATATTGCACATAGAAGGTGTTTCTTGACGTCTTGGGCCTTCTCTCCTGCATGTGCTGCTGCTGCAATGGCACCAGAACACGTGTCAATGGACACATGGATGTATTTTAATTTTCCAAATGGTGAATAATGCCTTATACTCAACTGCCAGATGTCCAGTGGGTTAATTCCACGAAGGTTTACCCCCTCAGATGGTAGAGGAGTGAATCTCTGGCAGTCAGGGCACACAGAAATAATTGCTCTGGCTTGAGATAGTGTAAGGTGGAATATTTTTTGAGGGATTTTGCATTTTGGTGAAAAAATCTGTGGGGCAGCTTTGCTTTTTAGAAATTGTCAGGAATTACTATAGTTTGGGTAAGGTGCCCTGTATCAGCTATTTGATCTGCCACATGATTTCCTGCTGGGATGGGCCTGGGAGAGAAGTATGAGAACACAGGTGGATTATGTGGAATTTGTGTTTATGATGACTAATTTCCTACAGTAATGATTTGAACATATGAGCTAATTGTAATTAGGAAATATCTTTAATGTGTGAATTCTCAATTCATTGGACTGCTCTGATGACAGAGGCTGAATGGGAAACAATGTTTAAAGGCTCAGGAAATAGTTGAAATGCAGGTATGACTGCAGAGAGCTCTGCTATCTGAGAGGAACCTCTTTCCTTGTACATGTCATGTACCCATTTTCCTGCTCTGAGCCAGGTGACTGCTGCGTTAGACGTTCTGCCAGAACCATCTGTGAGCACAGTTCTAGCACTTGTTAGTGGAACAGGAGAATAGTTGTGTGTTAGCTCTGGCTGAGTAAGGGCCAGCAGCTGCAAAAAAGGAAGAGGTGGAAGGTGAACTGAAAATTGACCCCTGTAATCAGCAATGGCTAACTGAAAATCAGAGCTTTGAATCTGCAATTGAGTTAGTTGAACAGTAGACAGAGGAACATAAAAAATATCTGTATACCTCCCCAAGAGCTCCCAAAGCCGCAGTCTACTTTTGTGGCAGACTTTGGAGAGGATCTCAGGATATGTAGTAATGGATCTGGAAAATTGGAAGCTCTAAAAAACCCATTCCCATAACAGAAAGTCTTTGCTTTTTACATCCAAGTCTCCTATTACAGCATAATGTTTTTTGATACCTTTAAAAATTACTAAAACAACGGGTAACCCCTACACTTTTCTTTGACTCTGACAGGAACTCAGTCTTTGATTTATTTCCTTTAATACTGCCAGGGCTGCCGGTGTTAAGCACTGAGGACAGGTTAAGTCTGCCTCCCCTTCCAGGAGCTGAAAGAGCGGTTTCAGGGTGTCTGTTGTTATACCTAACAGAGGTCTAACCCAACTGATTAAGCCCAGTAGCAACTGCAAATCATTTAAGGTGTGGATGTCAGTGGGTAAAGTAACAGTCTGGGGGTGAATAGTGGTGTTCTTAATTTGAAATCCAAAGTATTTCCATGGAACTGTCACTTGTTCTTTCCCCGGTGCAATTTCAGACCATGTGTCAATAGTGCAGTTTTCACAGACAAATGCACTTGCAGGAGTTGTCCCTTGGATTGCGCTGCCAGCAAGAGATCGTCCCTAGAGTGAGATACGATGGTATCGGGACACTGTCGATGGGTTGGTGATAACACGTCTGCAACGACTCTTTGGCAAATGGAGGGGCTGTTCCTCTTTCCTTGTGGGAGGACTGTGCAGTGATAGCGCTGAGATGGTTCTGCTGCGTTGATGGAAGGCACTGTAAACACCAACCTACGAGAGTCTTTAGGGTTTAATGCAATGTTAAAGAAACGAGCTTTTCTATCAATAAGAACAATAGGACACTGTGAAGGTATCATTGTTGGTGATGGAAACCCTGGCTGGAGAGCCCCCATCAGATCTATTACTTTACTGAGTTTTCTTAAATCCTGTACCAGTCTCCACTTTCTATTGGACTTCCATACCGTAAAAATGGGTATCAGTTGGCACGATACGTCCCTTTGCTCCTTGTTCATGTACTAGTAGGTTGATTTGCCGCAGTTTCTCTCCCTTTAGGGGCCACTGGGATACCCAGATTGGCTGGTCAGAGAGCCATGTGAGGGCAGGAGATTGCGGCTCACCAGTGGCCTTTAAACTAAATTTGAGGTAGTTACTTGGACTCCCCATTGTCCTATCATATCTCTCCCCCAGAGGGTCACTGGGATATTAAGGACATAGGGCTTTGCTGAGGCAGTTTTACCTTCTGGTCCTTCAATCAGTAAAGTGGAGACACTTTGGAGCGGTGTCTGGGCTCCTCCTACCCCTTTGATGTCGATGCAGGGCTCCGTAGTGCTCCATTCCTTCGGCCAGTCGCTCTCTGCAAAGATCGTGACGTCTGCTCCTGTGTCTGTAAGACCTTGAACTGGAGTACATTGGTCAGTGCTGGGAAAAAATACCCTGCAGGTTTGCATTGGCTGATGGAGTAAAACGGACTGTGACCACTGGACCATCGGCACAGAGCCCAAAGTGTCCCCCCCTACAGCAATGGGGGCTAAATTGGCAATGGGTGTTTCTGTGTCTGGCTCCACGGGTGGAAATAGAGCTTTTGCAGTCACTTCCAAAGCCTTAGGGTTGTCTACAGTCACTGATTGTGGGATAACTCTTAACCCTGTATTATTAGATGGAGCAGTCCCAGTTAAAATGTATTTTCCAGCAGGTTATTTGTTGGTCTCATGTGAACTATTTGGTAGTTGTCACTGCCTACTGTGAGTTGATGGGGAGAGGCCAACTCCACCCCAGAGACACTTGCTCTGGGTCTCTGTCCAGGTGTGAGGGGAGCAGCTGGGTGTGCTTGAATTGTGGGGTATTTTTTATCATCTCTGCCCTTCGTGCTCAGCTCCTCATTTCCCAAAATTGAGGCCAGCCTTTGTGCAGCTTTGGGTGAAAGTGGCCTCCCTTCTCTGTCCAAGAGTGATCTACAGTCACTGGCCCAGGGCAATCCCTTTTGGCTTTGGGGACACAAGCTGGGTGGTACTGTGGGTGCTCTTCTTTTCAGCTGAGGGCAATCCCTTTTACAATGTCCTGTTTGTGTGCAGTGGTGACACGGAGCCTCCTTCTGTTGTGGTTGCACTGCCAGGACTTCAATTAGTAGGGATTTGTTGTACGTGTTGGATCCTACATTGTGACACTCCTTAACCACGTCCATTGGAGTGGGATCTTTGAGGGACATTAATATTTGTTGACAATCATCACTTGCTCTATTGCCAATTTTAGAAACAGTGCATCTTGAGCCTCCAGATTCATTTTTCACTGAATGTTTAGGTACTGGACTAAGATTCCTAGGGAGATGATGGAGTCTCTGGCAGTGTTCAGATGGCATC
>NW_020957625.1:0-1717 GCF_003031625.1 Empidonax traillii | reverse complement strand
TCAGGAGTCCCTGGGGAGGCTTTGGCAGTGCCTGCCCTCAGTGGGGCCCAGCAATGCTTCAAGGCACTGGGAGTTTGGCTTCTGACTTCTTGAGCAGCTTCTTCAATCTTCTCTCAGTACCTCAGGATGATGGACTTCTCTCTGAACACACTGTGGGACTCATTAAAATAGAGAAAAACAAATTATTTCACTTCTTTTAATTGTCTTTATGTCTTCAAGATTTCTACAACTAATTGGAGTTGTTTTGTAGTTTAGCTAATGAGGAAGATTTTAAAGTGGAAGTCACAGAAATATAATTTTTCTATGACAGGGAATGATTTCTACAGAGCTTTGGGATGCAAAAGGGTCAGAGTGCAAAGGATTTGGACACAAAGTAAAGGGGACAAAAGAGATTAGTAGCACCTAATCATTGACCAACTTTCAACATTTTCAACATTCCCTTTTAACAGGAATTCAGTAGCATTTACTACAATTGAACAGGGACTGAATTATAGATTCCCAAGAACAACACTCACACCACAGTCAGTTCACACCCACACCCAGGCAGAGATGTGTGGACACATCAGGATCTGGGGTTTGGCTTCTGACTTCTTGAGCAACTTCTTCAATCTTCTCTCAGGACCTCAGGATGATGGACTTGTCTCTAAACACACTGTGGGGCTCATTAAAATACAGACAAACAAATTATCTTTCTTTTTTTTTATTGTCTTCATGTCTTTTTTTCTTCAACAGCAAATTGGAGTTGTTTTGTAGTTTAGCTGAGGAGGAAAATTTCAAAAGCAGCTCCCAAATATTAGCGGTTTTTTTTTTTTTTTTTTTATAAAAGGGAATGATCTACATAGCGTCTTGGGATGCAAGACGGTCAGGGTGCAAAGTGTTTGGATCCAAATATAAGGAGGCAAAAGAGATTAGTAGCATTTAATCATTGACCAACTTAACAGTTATCAAGGGATTCAGTAGCATTTACTACAAGTAAACAGAGACTGATATATAGATTCACATTAACAACACTCACACCACAGTCAATTCACACTGATGTCTCAGACCGTTTTGTTTTGTTTTTTTTACCTTTTGTAGATTTTAGAACGAGTTGTGTAGTGAATATATTTTAATGTAGCTGTATTATATCCCTTACCCTTAACAGAGTAGTTACACATACCCAACCCTACTACCCCATTCCATATCAATGTCTCTAAACTCCATTTTTAGTCTTCTTTTCAAGGTAGAATTGTAGAAAAACATCCCAAGGCCTGGACCAGAAGACATCACCGAGACACAGTGACCTTCTAGGCAGAACTCTTTAGGAACTCCCAGGATTGTGTGTGCTGTGAAGAAGATGAAGATGAGGAAGAAGGGGCCCCAAAGACACCAAACCCAGTTCCTGAAGGGGTGTGTCAGGGGGCAGAATGGGGCAGAACCAGGGCTGCATAAACCTGGGATTGGATGGACCTTATTATAAAATCCTAGAACCCCTGTCTGGGGGGGCACACATGGTATGTGTTCCTCTAGGCCTAACAACTCATTAAAGGACCAGGTCTCTTTATCTTATCTCCTACGTAAATTGGCCTGGAGTCTTTTTCTCCATGGTCTCTTAAGGCAACATTTTGTGGTTTTGCTCTGGCTCAATTTGCTCTCACCCCACACCCAATTACTGTAAGTTGAGAGAAGGTTTATGCAGACAAAGGAGACCTGATTTGGGAAAATAATATGAACATTT
>NW_020957624.1:46214-48349 GCF_003031625.1 Empidonax traillii | reverse complement strand
ATTTATATTTATATTTATATTTATATTTATATTTATATTTATATTTATATTTATATTTATATTTATATTTATATTTATATTTATGTTTATGTTTATGTTTATGTTAAATATATATTATATATATTAATATATTTATTAAATATTTATTAAATATATATTAAATATATATTAAATATATATTATAGAATATAATATATTCTCTATATTATTATAGAGTTATAAACTACTATAATATGTATACCATAATAATTTATAATATATATTATTATAATATATATATATTATGAAACGATAGCTATTATATATTATTTATAAAATATATATTAGATATAATTTTATAATATTTCTATATTTTATTTAATATTTTATAATATATCATGAAACGTATAAAGTAGATATTAAATCAATAACAAATATAATATTATTTATAAAGTATATATTTTATAGTATATAATGATATAAATATAATAATTTTTTTTAGTATTAAAAGTAGTTGTATTGTAACTTTATTGTAGAATTATTTATTCTTATATTGTATATACAAGAATAATATATATAAAATATATATAATATATATTATATATATTATATATATTATAGGATATATATTAAATATATATATTATATAAACATATATATATAAATATATATAAATATATATATAAATATATATTATAGGATATATATTAAAGAAATATATATTCTTTATGAAATAAATAACATATAATATTTATGTAATATATATTGTATACTATGTAATGATATAAAAAATAATTAAATTATATTTTTGAATATTATAAGTAGTTATATTGTAACTTTATTATAAAATTATACATTGTTATAATATGTAAATATTATATTATATATATAATATAAATATATTATGAAATAATATATATTATAAATAGATATTATATATTATAAAAATACCATATAATATTTATAAAATATATATTAAATAATATATATTTATTATATTGATGCATCGCATATTATAGAGTATTATATAATATTAAAATTTAGGTAGATATAAAATTATATAATATTATTTTAAATTTCTTTATAAATACATAAATTATTAAAAATTTTATAATGTTATATAGAATATATAATCATCTTAATAATAGGTGTTATAATCTATTGTTAGTTATTGTTTTATTATGCATATTATATATTATAATTATTATAATAAATTTTATTGATTTATTTATTATTTTAAATTTTATTTTAAGTTGTATATAATATATACTATAAATACTTATAAACAATTATAATAAATAGATAAAATAATTAAATAAATCTGTAATTAAATAATTAAATAAATTGAATAAAATATATAAATAATTAAATAAAATATAGAAAATAAATATACAATAAAATAATAACTAACAATAGATAACATATTATTAACAGTTTTTAAATTCTATTTTATAATATAATAATATATTCATAGCAGATACAATATAATAAAATAATAAAGTAATAATATATTTAAATAATATATTTAAATAATTATTTAAAATAAATAATTGTTTAAAATAAATAATTGTTTAAAATAAATATAAATATAAATATAAATATAAATATAATTATAATTATAAATATAATTATAAATATAATTATAAATATAATAATAATATAAATAATAATATAAATATAGATAACATATTATTAACAGTTTTTAGTATTCTATTTTATAATAATATATTCATAGCAGGTTCAATATAATAAAATAATAAAATAATAATATATTTAAACAATATATTGAAATAATTATTTAAAATAAATAATTGTTTAAAATAAATATAAATATAAATATAAATAAAAATATAAATATAATTATAATTATAATTATAATTATTATTAATATTATTAATTAATTATATTATTAATTATATATAATTATTATTATAATTATATAATTATATAATCATAATTATTATATCTCTATTATATTTATATTATATATTATATTATATTTATAAATATAATAATAATATAAATAATAATATAAATATAGATAACATAGTTTTTACTATTCCATTTTATAATATAATAATATATTCATAGCAGGTTCAATACAATAAAATAATAAAATAATAATACATTTAAACAATATATTTAAATAGTTATTT
>NW_020957624.1:40919-45614 GCF_003031625.1 Empidonax traillii | reverse complement strand
AAAAATTTAAAAATTTATAAAATTTAAAAAATTTATAATTTTTTTTCAATTCTATAGGAAATAAATTCAAATAAAAAATAAAATAAAATAAAAATAAATTAAATTAAAATCAAATCAAATTTAAATTCGATAAGAAATAAATTCAAATAAAATAAAATAAAATAAAATTAAAATAAATTAATTTAAAATAAAATCAAATTTAAATTCTAAAAGAGATAAATTCAAATAAAATAAAAGAAAATAAAAACAAAATAAAATCAAATCAAATTTAAATTCTATAAGAAATAAATTCAAATAAAATAAAATAAAATAAAAATAAATTAAATTAAAATAAAATAAAATTTAAATTCGATAAGAAATAAATTCAAATAAAATAAAATAAAATAAAATTAAAATATATTAAATTAAAATAAAATCAAATTTAAATTCTATAAGAGATAAATTCAAATAAAATAAAATAAAATAAAAACAAAATAAAATGAAATTAAAATTAAAAAAATCAAATTTAAATTCTATAAGAAATAAATTCAAATAAAATAAAATAAAATAAATATTAAGTAAAATAAAAATAAAAAAAATTAAATTTAAATTCTATTAGAAATAAATTCAAATAAAATAAAATTAAATAAAAACAAAATAAAATAAAATTAAAATAAAATAAAATAAAATAAAATAAAATAAAATAAAATAAAATAATATAAAATAAAATAAAATAAATTAAAATTAAATAAAATAAATTAAAATAAAATAAAAATTAAAATAAAATAAATTAAAATAAAATTAAAAAATTAAAAATATAAAAATTAAAATAAAATAAATTTTTAATTCTATAAGAAATAAATTAAAATAAAATAAAATAAAAATAAATTAAAATAAAATAAATTAAAATAAAATAAAAAAATTTAAATTCTATAAGAAATAAATTTTGTAATTTTAAAACGATTTCATAGTTAAAAAAGAAAAAAAATTTGGTTCAAGAAAGTCTAAAAAACTTTTAATTTTTTTAAAAAATCGCATATTAAAAAAATTTAAAAATGGTAAAAAATATTATTTTGAAAAAATTAAAAATGGTAAAAAATCTTTATTAGAAAAATTTAAAAATTTCATTAAAAATTTAATATTAAAAGACTTTAGAAAATATACAAGAAAATTCTGTATAAAAGAAATTCTAAAAAATGGTAAAAAAATTCTATAGTAAAGAAATTTTAATTTTTTAAAAATTCTATACTTAGAAAAATATGAAAAAATTGTTCAATAAATTCTAAAAAAATAAATAAATTTTTTTCAAAAATCACATAATAAAAAATTTTTTAAATGGTAAAAAAATATGTAAAAACATTAAAAATGGTAAAAAATCTTTATTAAAAAATTTTAAAAGTTTCATTCAAAATTCTATATTAAAAAGATTTTAAGAAAATTCATGAAAAAGTTCTATATTAGAGATATTTTTAAAATGGTAAAGAAATTTTATAATAAAGAAATTCTAATTTTTTTAATTTTTTTTTTTAAATAGAAAAAATTGTTAAATAAAATTTTTTTTTAAGTTTTAACTTTTAATAAAGGACAAAAATAATCTCTTTTTCTCCCCCGTTTCAGGGACCGTCACCAGCAAATCCTACATTTTCTACGAGTTCCACTTTGCCAACGTGAGTCACGAACTTCAAAAAATCAAATTTTCAATTTTCTTTGAAAATTTCAATTTTATATTCCTTTATTTGTTTAATCGACAATATTTTCTGCTGGTATTGAAGGATAAAATTAAAATTAAAATTAAAAATTAAAATTAAAATTAAAAATTAAAATTAAAATTTAAAAATTAAAATTAAAATTAAAAATTAAAATTAAAATTAAAACTAAAATTAAAATTAAAATTTAAATTAAAATTTAAAATTTAAATTTAAATTTAAATTTAAATTCGTTTCTTTTCCTCTCCCTTTTTCTCTTAAAGTACTTCTGGAAAAAAATTAAACATTCTACAAAATGTCATTTTTAAGTGTAGTGAATATTTATATTTATATTTATATTTATATTTATATTTATATTTATATTTATATTTATATTTATATTTATATTTATATTTATATTTATATTTATATTTATATTTATATTTATATTTATATTTATATTTATAATTTTATTTTTATTTTTATTTTTATTTTTATTTTATTTTATTTTTATTTTCTTTTTTATTTTTATTTTTATTTTATTTTATTTTCTTTTTTTATTTTTATTTTTAATTTTTTATTATTTTTTTATTATCTTAATTTTTATTTTTATTTAAATTCCATCCTTTAAAATAAAATTTAACAAAATAATAATAAATACGTATAAATAAAGGCATTAAATAAAAATTTAATAATGGTATTAAATAAAAACAAATAATAATGGTATTAAATAAAAATTAATTAATGACATTAAATAAAAATTAAATAATGGCATGAAATAAAAATTAAATAACGATATTAAATAAAAATAAATAATAATTGTATTTAATAAAAATTAAATAATGGCATTAAATAAAAATTAAATAATGGCATGAAATAAAAATTAAATAATGGTATTAAATAAAAATAAAAAATAATGGTATTAAATAAAAATTAAATAATGGGATTAAATAAAAATTAAATAATGGGATGAAATAAAAATTAAATAATGGGATGAAATAAAAATTAAATAATGATATTAAATAAAAATAAATAATAATAGTATTAAATAAAAATTAAATAATGGTATTAAATAAAAATTAAATAATGGCATGAAATAAAAATTAAATAATGGTATTAAATAAAAATTAAATAATGGCATGAAATAGAAATTAAATAATGATAATAAATAAAAATAAATAATAATGGTATTAAATAAAAATTAAATAATGGCATTAAATAAAAATTAAATAATGGCATGAAATAAAAATTAAATAATGATATTAAATAAAAATAAATAATAATGGTATTAAATAAAAATTAAATAATGGCATGAAATAAAAATTAAATAATAATATTAAATAAAAATAAATAATAATAGTATTAAATAAAAATTAAATAATGGTATTAAATAAAAATTAAATAATGGCATGAAATAAAAATTAAATAATGATATTAAATAAAAATAAATAATAATGGTAATAAATAAAAATTAAATAATGGTATTAAATAAAAATTAAATAATGGTATTAAAAAAATAAATAATGATATTAAATAAAAATAAATAATAATAGTATTAAATAGAAATTAAATAATGGGATTAAATAAAAATTAAATAATGGCATGAAATAAAAATTAAATAATGATATTAAATAAAAATAAATAATAATGGTTTAAATAAAAATTAAATAATGGTATTAAATAAAAATAAATAATGGCATTAAATAAAAATTAAATAACGATATTAAATAAAAACAAATAATAATGGTATTAAATAAAAAATAAATAATGGTATTAAATAAAAATTAAATAATGGTATTAAATAAAAATAAATAATGGCATTAAATAAAAAATAAATAACGATATTAAATAAAAAAAATAATAATGGTATTAAATAAAAATAAATAGTAATGGTATTAAATAAAAAATTATTAATGGCATTAATTAAAAATTAAATAATGGTAATAAATAAAAATTAAATAATGGTAATAAATAAAAATTAAATAATGGTAATAAATAAAAATTAAATAATGGTATTAAATAAAAATTAAATAATGGTATTAAATAAAAACTAATTAATTATCAATGTTTTACTTAAAGGTATAAGACAAAATTAAATTCAAATTTTAAAAAAAATTCAAATTTATCATGATGTAATTCGATTTTTTTTTACAAAAAGGCTTCAAAAATCCCAATTTTTCCACCCGAAACTCGCCGTCGATTAATTCCCCGTCGTTTCCTTCCCCATCTCCCAGGACACCCTGGAGCTGTCGGTGCTGCACCGGAACTACTCGGACCCCGCCGGGTTGATTTTCGGGCACCTGCGGGTGCTGGGGCTGCCGCGGGAGCCGCTGGCGGTGACGGTGACCCAGGGCGGGGTCGAGGTGAACTCGAACCACACCATCAGCTACGACCCCCAGAAAAAGGTCAGTCACTGTCGATTAATTTACGGGATTGAATTGAAATAAATTAAATTATAATTAAATTAAAATGAAAGTAAAGTTAAATTAAAATTAAATTTAAATGAAATTAAAATGAAATTAAAATGAAATTAAAATTCAATTAAAATGAAATTAAAATTGAATTAAAATTTTAATTTAAAATTTCAAATTGAATTGATTTTTTTATTAATTTCAAGAAAAAATTTTTATTAATTTAAATAATAAATTGTAATTATAATGAAATTAGTAATTTATTGTAATTTAATTAATTTCATTTAAATTAATTAAGTGAAATTTAAAAGGTAAAATGAAAATAAAATTTTAATTTAAAATTTAAATTAAATTGATTTATTTTATTACTTTAAATAATAATTTTTTTAGTTTAAATAATAAATTTTAATTATAATACAACTACTAATTTATTTTCATTTAATTAATTTTATTTAAAATTAATTAATTTTAATTTAAAATTTAAAATTAAATTAAAATTTCAATTTAAAATTAGGATTGGGAAATTTGAAATGAATTTATATTTATATTTATATTTATATTTATATTTATATTTATATTTATATTTATATTTATATATTGTAAAAATAATTATATTTATA
>NW_020957624.1:39539-40546 GCF_003031625.1 Empidonax traillii | reverse complement strand
ACAACTACTAATTTATTTTCATTTAATTAATTTTATTTAAAATTAATTAATTTTAATTTAAAATTTAAAATTAAATTAAAATTTCAATTTAAAATTAGGATTGGGAAATTTGAAATGAATTTATATTTATATTTATATTTATATTTATATTTATATTTATATTTATATTTATATTTATATTTATATTTATATTTAATTTCATATTTACATTTACATTTATATTTATATTTAAGTCTACAATGATTTCATATTTATTTGTATTTAATTTTATATTTACATTTATATTTACATTTATATTTATCTTTATATTTAAGTCTACATTTAATTTCATATTTTTTATTTAATGTCATATTTGCATTTATTTTTATGTTCATATGTATATTTAAATTTATATGTATATTTATATTTATACATTGTAAAAATAGTTATATTTCTCTTTAAATTTATATCTAAAATTTCAATATTTATATTTACATATTAGATATTTAATATTTACAATTTTATATTTACAATTTTACCTTTTAAAAGTTAAAAATTTTAAAATTGTAAAATTTTAAAATTTTACAATTTTACAATTTTACAATTTTACAATTTTACAATTTTACAATTTTAAAATTTTAAAATTTTAAAATTTCAAAATTTTAAATTTAATATTAACACCAACAAGAAAAAATAATAAAAATAATAAAAATAATTAAAAATAATTAAAATAATTAAAAAAAATCCAAATAAAATTTCTAACGAGTTGTAAATTAATCTACAGGTTGCGGAGGTGCAGGGGCTGCGGCTGCCGCTGGGCGAGTCCTTCGCCCTTCGCTGGTCGATGACGACGAGCGAGAAGGAACGTTTTGATTGTCACCCCAACCCCGGCGCCTCCCGCGAGAGCTGCGAGAGCCTCGGCTGCGTCTGGAACGTGAGGACGGAAAGTCGGGAAAAAAAAATCTCGGGAAGAGCAAAAAATTCCGGGAAAAATAAAAAAAAAAAAAACAAAAAAAAAAAAAAAAAAA
>NW_020957624.1:32154-37424 GCF_003031625.1 Empidonax traillii | reverse complement strand
GACAATTGATAAAAAAAGTTGAGAATTGACAAAAAAATTGGCAATTGACAAAAAAATTTGACAATTGACAAAAAAATTTACAACTGACAAAAAAATTGACAATTGACACAAAAAAATTGACAATTGACAAAAAAAGTTGGCAATTGACAAAAAAAATTGGCAATAGACAAAAAAATTGGCAATTGACAACAAAAAGTTGACAATTGACAAAAAAATTGACAATTGACAAAAAAAATTGGGAATTGACAAAAAAATTTGACAATTGATAAAAAAAGTTGACAATTGACAAAAAAAATTTGCAAATTGACAAAAAAAGTTGAGAATTGACAAAAAAATTGGCAATTGACAAAGAAATTGACAATTGACAAAAAAAATTTGATAATTGACAAAAAAATTTGACAATTGAAAAGAAAAATTGACAAAAAGTTTGACAATTGACAAAAAAATTGACAAAAAAAATTTGACAATTGACAAAAAAATCGGCAAAAATTTCCCAAACCTGTCAATTTTGGGGGGAAACAATCGACCAAAATTGACCGAAATTTCCGACAATTCCCGGTAATTTTTGTTTTGTTTTTTTTTTGTAAGGAAACCACTTCCTCTCCCGGCGTCCCCTTCTGCCACTACGCCGGCCCCGGCAGCGGGTACCGCGCCGCCGACATCCGCTACGGCCCCGATGGCGTCGCCGCTGACGTCACCTGCGAGGGGTGTGGCCCCGGGGCCGCCGCCGGCGTCGCCGAGCCCGTGGGGAGCCTGAGGGTGGAGGCGACGTTCCACAGCGACCACCTGCTCAGGTTTAAGGTAGATTGATTGATTGGGTGGGTGGGGTTAATTGATTAGTTGGAGGTGGTTAATTGATCGGCCGGAGGTGGTAAATCGATCAGTTGGGGTTTTTAATTGATTGGTTAGGGTGGTAAATTGATTAGTTGAGGTTGGTGATTGATTGGGTGAAGTGGTTAATTGATTAGTTGGAGGTAGTAAATTGATTGGTTGGAGGTGGTAAATTGATCAGTTGGGGTTTTTAATTGATTGCTTAGGGCGGTAAATTGCTTAGTTGGAGGGTAATTGATTGGCAGGGATGGTTAATTGGTGAGTTTGGGTTTGTAATTGACTGGTTGGGGGTTGGTAATTGATTGGGTGGGGGTGGTAAATTGATTAGTTTGAGATGGTAAATTGATTAGTTGAGGTTGGTGATTGATTAGTTGGGGGGTTAATTGATTGGGTGGGGGTGGTTAATTGATTAGCTGGAGGTGGTAAATCGATCAGTTGGGGTTTTTAACTGATTGGCCAGGGGGGTAAATTGATTAGTTGGAGGGTAATTGATTGGTTGGGGGTGGTAAACTGATTGGTTGGGGATGGTAAGTTGATCAGTTGAGGTTGGTGATTGATTAGTTGGGGGGCTAATTGATTGGGTGAAGTGGTTAATTGATTAGTGGGGGTGGTTAAATGATTAGTTGAAGGGTTAATTGATTAGTTGGGGTGGTTAATTGATTGGGTGAAGTGGTTAATTGATTAGTTGGAGGTGGTAAATCGATCAGTTGGGGTTTTTAATTGATTGGTTAGGGGGTTAAATTGATTGGTTGGAGGGTAATTGATTGGTTGGGGGTGGTAAATTGATCAGTCGAGGTTGTTGATTGATTATTTGGGGTGGTTAATTGATTGGGTGAAGTGGTTAATTGATTAGCTGAAGGTGGTAAATCGATCTGTTGGGGTTTTTAATTGACTGGTTAGGGCGGTAAATTGATTAGTTGGAGGGAAATTGATTGGGTGGGGGGTTTAATTGATTGGGTGGGAGTGGTAAATTGATTAGTTGGAGGTGGTAAATTTATTAGTTGAGGCTGGTGATTGATTAGTTGGGGGGTTAATTGATTGGGTGGGGGTGGTAAATTGATTGGTTGGGGGTGGTAAATTGATTAGTTGAGGTTGTTGATTGATTATTTGGGGTGCTTAATTGATTAGGCGAAGTGGTTAGTTGATTAGTTGGGGGTGGTAAATCGATCAGTTGGGGTTTCTAATTGATTGGTTAGGGGGGTAAATTGATTGGTTGGAGGGTGATTGATTGGTTGGGGGTGGTAACTTGATTGGTTGGGGTGGTTAAATGATTAGTTGGAGGGTTAATTGAGTGGTTGGGGTGGTTAATTGATTGGGTGAAGTGGCTAATTGATTAGCTGGAGGTGGTAAATCGATCGGTTGGGGTTTTTAATTGATTGGTTAGGGGGGTAAATGGATTAGTTGGAGGGTAATTGATTGGTTGGGGGTGGGTAATTGATTAGTGGGGGTGGTTAAATGATTAGTTGAGGTTGGTGATTGATTTTTTGGGGTGGTTAATTGATTGGGTGAAGTGGTTAATTGATTAGCTGGAGGTGGTAAATTGATCAGTTGGGGTTTTTAATTGATTGGTTAGGGGGGTAAATGGATTAGTTGGAGGGTAATTGATTGGTTGGGGGTGGGTAATTGATTAGTTGGGGTGGTTAATTGATTGGGTGAAGTGGTTAATTGATTAGTTGGAGGTGGTAAATTGATCAGCTGGAGGTGGTATAAATTGATCAGCTGGGGTTGTTAAATGATTGGTTAGGGTTGGTAAATTGATTAGTTGAGGTTGTTGATTATTTGGGGTGGTTAATTGATTGGGTGAAGTGGTAAATTGATTAGTTGGAGGTGGTAAATTGATCAGCTGGGGTTGTTAATTGATTGGGTGAAGTGGTTAATTGATTGGTTGGGGGTGGTAAATTGATTGGTTGGGGTTTTTAATTGATTGGTTAGGGGGGTAAATTGATTAGTTGAGGTTGGTGATCAATTAGTTGGAGTGGTTAATTGATTGGGTGAAGTGGTTAATTGATTAGCTGGAGGTGGTAAATTGATCAGTTGGGCGTTTTAATTGATTGGTTAGGGGAGTAAATTGATTAGTTGAGGTTGTTGATTGATTAGTTGGGGTGGTTAATTGATTGGGTGAAGTGGTTAATTGATTGGGTGAAGTGTTTAATTGATTAGTTGGAGGTGGTAAATTGATCAGTTGGGGTTTTTAATTGATTGGTTAGGGGGGTAAATTGATTAGTTGAGGTTTTTGATTAATTATTTGGGTGGTTAATTGATTGGGTGAAGTGGTTAGTTGATTAGTTGGGGGTGGTAAATCGATCAGTTGGGGTTTTTAATTGATTGGTTAGTGTGGTAAATTGATTGGTTGGAGGGTAATTGATTGGTTGGGGGTGGTAAATTGATTAGTTGAGGTTGGTGATTGATTAGTTGGGGGTTGTTAATTGATTGGGTGGGGAGTGGTAAATTGATTAGTGGCTGTGGTTAAATGATTAGTTGGAGGGTTAATTGATTATTTGGGTGGTTAATTGATTGGGTGAAGTGGTTAATTGATTAGTTGGAGGTGGTAAATCAATCAGTTGGGGTTTTTAATTGATTGGTTAGGGGGGTAAATTGATTAGTTGGAGGGAAATTGATTGGTTGGGGGTGGTAAATTGATTGGTTGGGGGTGGTAAATTGATTAGTTGGGGATTGTTAATTGATTGGTTGGGGGTGGTAATTGATTAGTTGGGGATTTTTAATTGATTGGTTAGGGTGGTAAATTGATTAGTTGAAGAGTAATTGATTGGTTGGAGGTGGTAAATCGATCAGTTGGAGTTTTTAATTGATTGGTTAGGGATGTAAATTGATTCGTTGGAGGGTAATTGATTGGGTGGGCATGGTAAATTGATTAGTTGAGGTTGGTGACTGATTATTTGGGGTGGTAAATTGATTAGGCAAAGTGGTTAATTGATTAGCTGGAGGTGGTAAATCGATCAGTTGGGGTTTTTAATTGATTGGTTAGAGGGGTAAATTGATTACATGAGGTTGGTGATCGATTAGTTGGGGGGTTAATTGATTGGGTGAAGTGGTAAATTGGTTAGTTGGGGGAGGTAAATTGATCAGTTGGAGGTGGTAAATTGATCAGTTGGAGGTGGTAAATTTATTAGTTGAGGTTAGTGATTGATTAGTTGGGGGGTTAATTGATTGGGTGGGGGTGGTAAATTGATTGGTTGGGAGTGGTTAATTGATTAGTTGAGGTTGGTGATTGATTAGTTGTAATGTAATGTAATGTAATGTAATGTAATGTAATATAATATAATATAATATAATATAATATAATATAATATAATAATAAAATATAATATAATAATATATAATATAAAGAATATAAAAAATAATATAAAAATATAAATAATAAAAATACATAAAAATATAAATAATAAAAGCAAATTAAAGCATGAAAAATAAGATAAATAATATAAAAATATATAGTATAATATAACATAATATATAATATATAATAATATATATTATAGATATTTTATTGTATAATAAATAATATTATTAATAATAGTAATTATATTCTATAATTATTATATAATTATTATTAATAATAGTAATTATTATATAATTATTATATAATAATAATTATTATATAATTATTATATATATTATTATAATTATTATATAATTATTATTATATAATAATAATTATTATAATCGTAATTATTATTATATAAAATAGTAATAATATATATGATAATATATATTTTTATATATATATCTCTTTATATGCATTTATAAAAAGTAGATTAAATAACATTTTATAAAAATACATGCAATAATAAATACATAATATCGCATAATAATGACAATATCTAATAATTTTATCCTACATAATAATAACACATAACAACATCAGATTATTTTATTATTAACCATTATATTTCTCAGATTATTTTATTATTAACCATTATATTTCTCAGATTATTTTATTACTAACCATTATATTTCTCCTCAAAATCGGATATTTAATCCCGCAGATCTTCGACACCTCCCGGCGCCGTTACGAGGTGCCGGTGCCGCTGTCGCTGCCGGAGTCGCCGGAAGCGTCGATGGAAGGCCGGCTCTACGACGTCACCATCCAGGACGAGCCCTTCGGCGTCCAAGTGCGGCGTCGCAGCAGCGGCACCGTCATGTGAGTCCCCTCCCCCCCCCCTTTTTCATCCCAAAAATCCCTAAAATTTCGTTTCAGATTCGGTTGGAATTTTCATTTTTTTTTCCCATTTTTTTCAAATTTTTACAATTTTTTTTTCATTTTTTTCAAATGTTTAAAATTTTTTTCATTTTTTCCAAATTTTATTTTTTATTTTTTTCAAATTTTTATTTTTCTTAAATTTTTTTTGAATTTTAAATTTTTTTCATTTTTTCAAATTTTTTAATTTTTTTATTTTTTCAAATTTTTAAATTTTTTA
>NW_020957624.1:15907-27217 GCF_003031625.1 Empidonax traillii | reverse complement strand
CAATCGACATCAATCAACCCCCGACCTTTAACCCCCCAACCTCCCCCGGATGATTCTCCCTCCTCATCCCGCCGGAATTCCCGAAATTTTTCTTCCCCCTTTCCCGCAGTACAAACTCAACTCCTACGGCTTCCACCCCTTCTACCTCTGCCTGGAAGACGACGCCAACGCCCACGGGGTCCTCCTGCTCAACAGCAACGCCATGGGTACGAAAAACCCTCCAAATTCCCCAATTTTCACCAAAATCCGCCGTTTTCACCTTAAATTTTTACATGGGGGGGGTCCTGACGGTCGATTTTTGGCGCAGACGTCACTTTTCAACCCACCCCCGCCCTCACCTACCGCACCACGGGGGGGATCCTGGATTTTTACCTGGTGCTGGGGCCGACGCCGGAGGAGGTGGTGAAGGAGTACACGCAGGTGAGGGGAAAAAGTCGGGATTTTGGGGGGGTTATTTGGATTTTTTTTATTTTGGGGTTTTATTTACTTTTTTTTTATTTTGGGGTTTTATTTGGGATTTTTATTATTTTGGAGTTTTATTTTATTTTTTTATTTTTGAGGGGATTTATTTTGGATTTTTTTTTATTTTGGTTTCTTTTTTTTATTTTGGGGTTTTATTTAGATTTTTAATTATTTTGGGAATTTATTTTTGTTTTTTTGGGGGGGTTTTGTTTGGATTTTTAATTATTTTGGGGTTTCATTTTAATTTTTTTTCCTATTTTGGGATTTTATTCGGATTTTTTATTATTTTGGGGTTTTATTTTCCCATTCGATGCTGATTTTTTTTCCCCAAATTTTCCTAATTTTTCCCCCAAATTTCCCCCTCCCAGCTGGTGGGAAGGCCCGTCATGCCCCCCTACTGGGGTTTGGGCTTCCAACTCTGCCGTTACGGCTACGAGAACGACGCCGAAATCGCCCAACTGGTGCAGGACATGACCCGGGCCCAGATCCCGCTGGTAAATTCCACTTACAACTTTATTTTTTTGGGGGGAAAATTCGGGCTGGGAGGGGGGTCGGGGGTTGAGTTTTTCCCGGGATTTTGGAAAGGGAAGAAGAAAAATGAAATATATTAAAAAATATATATATTTATTTAAAAAAATTAGAAAAAATATATAAAAATAAAAATTTATATTTGTTAATATTTTAAAAAATTTATGTAAATATTTAGATTTATTTTATATTTATATAATATATATAATATATACATATAATATACAATATAGTATATATAATATATATATAATATAAAAAATATATATAATATATATAATATAAATATATATAATGTATATAATATTATATATTATATATATATTATATATAATATTATACAATATTCTAATATTATATATATATATATCATATATATATATAATATTATATAATATATAATATATATAATATATAGGTTATCTACTATATACAATATATAGTAAATATAGTATATTATAAAACTATTATATTAAGATATTATGTAGCATATTATTTATAATATTATATAGTAAATATTATAAATTATTATAAAAAAGATATTGTATTAATATAATGTATAGTATTTTATATATATGATATAGTATATCATTATATTTTAATTTAGATTTAGATTTAGATTTAGATTTAGATTTATAGTTATATATTATTATATATATATTTATAATTATATATTATTATATATATATTTATAATTATCTATTATTATACATATATTTATAATTATTTATATTTATATTTATATTTATATTTATAGTTAGATTTATAGTTAGATTTACATTTATATATTCATTTTATATTTATATCTATAGTTAGATTTATATTTATATAGAATAGAATAGAATAGAATAGAATATAGATGTTATCTACTATATACAATATATAGAAAATATAGTATATTCAAAAACTATTATATTAAGATATATAGCATATTATTTATAATATTATATAGAAAATAATATAAAAATAAGATATTATATTATTGCAATGTATAGTATTTTATATATATTATATACTATATCATTATATTTTTATTTTGTATTTTATATCGTATTATATATTATATTATATATTATATATTATATATTATATATTATATATTATATATTATATATTATATATTATATATTATATATTATATATTATATATTATATATTATTTTTTATATTTTATATATTATTTTTATATTTTATACATTCATATTTTACATTTTATATTTTTTATATTTTATATATATTATTTTTATAGTTTTATATTTATATTTATATTTATATTTATATATTCTATTTAAATTTATATTTACATTTAGATTCAGATTTAAATCATATTTTCATTTAGATTTTTATTTTTATTTATATATTTATATTTATATTTACACTTTATACTTATATTTATATTTATATTTGCATTTACATTTACATTTACATTTATATTCATATTCATATTTACATTTACATTTACATTTATATTTACACTCCCACACATTTATTTTCCTTCTCCTTTTCCCCCTCCCTTTTTTAATTTTAATTCAATTTTCCCATTATTTTTTCCCCTTTTTCCCCCAAATTTTCCCCCTTTTCCCCCTTTTTTTTTTTTTTTTCCCCAAATTTCCAGGACGTCCAATATTCCGACATCGACTACATGGTGCGTCAATTGGATTTCACCCTCAGCCCCAAATTCCAGGGATTGCCGGCGCTCATCGATCGAATCCATCAGGACGGGATGAGGTTCATCATCATCCTGGTAAGTTGGGAATTTCGGGCCAAAAAAGAAAAAAAAAATTAAAAATTAAATTCGATGAAACTCCAAATAATCAAAATTTTAATTCAAATAAAAAAATCCAAATTGAATTTAATTAAAATTAAAATTAAAATTAAAATTAAAATTAAATAAAAATAAATAAAATAAAATAAAATAAAATTTAATTTAATTTAATTCAATAAAATTTAATTTAAACTAAATTAAAATTAAAATTAAAAATTAAGTTTAATTTAAATTAAAATTTTAATTCAAATCAAAAAAATTTTAATTCAAATTTTGATTTTACCTTCACTTTAAATTGCATTAGTTCAATTAATTTCATTGTTAATATCAGATTAATATGAATATTAAATTAATAATCAATTAATCTTAAAGTGTTAATATTTCATATTAAAAATCCATGGGGGTTTTTTAAGATTAATTTTTTAAAAAATAATTTAAATTAAATAATTATTGAAATAAGTAATAATTCTTTTAATAACTCGTTATATTTTAATAATTCCAAATAAATATTTTGGATTGGAGTGTTAATATTGGATTAATATTATTATTAAATTAATAATCAATTAATCTTAAAGTGTAAATATTTCATATTTACAATCCATTTTTTTAAAATTTTTTAAAAATAATTTTAATTAAATAATTAATGAAATAAGTAATAATTATTTTAATAACTCCTTATATTTTCTTAATTCCAAATTAATATTTTGGATTCAAGTGTTAATATCAGATTATATTAATATTAAATTAATAATCTTTTAATCTAAAAGTGTTATTATTTCATATAAAAAATCCATGGTTTTTTTTTTAAATTAAATTTTTTAAAAATAATTTTAATTAAATAATTAATGAAATAAGTAATAATTATTTTAATAACTCCCTATATTTAATTAATATTTTCTATTCGAGTGTTAAAATTAGATTAATATTAATAATACATTAATAATGAATTAATCTTAAAGTGTAAATATTTCATATTAAAAATCCATGTCTTTTTTAAAATAAATTTTTTTAAAATAATTTTAATTAAATAATTAAATAAATAAGTAATAACTATTTTAATAACTCCTTTTTTTTTTAATTAATTCCAAATTAATATTTCGGAATCGAGCGTTAATATCAGGTTATTATTATTAATAAATTATTAAGAAATTAATCTAATTAAAGCCTTAATATTTCATATTTAAAAATTAATGTTTTGAAATTAAATAATTCCCGAAATAATTCGAATTAAAGATTTGAATTTGGAATTATTTTTTAGGACCCGGCCATCTCCGCCAACGAGACTGATTATTTACCCTTCGAGAGGGGGAAGGAGCAGGACGTGTTCATCAAATATCCCGACAGCGACGACATCATTTACGCCAAGGTGCTCCCAAAATTCCCAAATTTTTTTCCCCCAAAATTTGATTTTTTTTTAAAAAAAAAGAGGGAAAAAAAAGAGGAAAAAAAATTGAGGTTTAATAAGGAAAAAAAAGGGGGAAATCGGAAGTGAAATTTGAATTTTCAAGGGGGTTAAAGGTTAAAAACGGGAGGGAAATTTGGAATGAAATTTAAAATTTTGAAATGGAATTTAAAAATGAAAATGGAAGGAAGATTTTTAAAATTGTTGTTATTTCAAAATTTATCATTATTAATAATAATAATTATTATTAATTATTATTAATTATTAGGAAAAAAAGGACCAAAAAAATAAAGGCAAAAGAAAAACATAAAATGAAATCGGATAAAAAACGAAATTAAATTTTAAATTAAAGGTTTAAATTTTAATTTGAAATTAAATTTATTTTGAAATTAAATTGTAAAGATTTAATTTTAATTTCAAAATTGAATTTAATTTTAAATTAAATAATAAAGATTTAATTTCAATTTTAAAATTAAATTAACTTTGAAATTGAATCCTAAAGATTTAATTTGAATTTGAAATTAAATTTAAGTTGAGATTAAATCTTAAAGATTTATTTTGAAATTGAAATTCAATTTAAATTTGAAATTAAATCTTAAAGATCTAATTTTTATTTGAAATAAAATTTAATTTGAAATTAAATCCTAAAGATTTAATTTGAATGTGAAATTAAATTTAATTTGAAATAAGGTCCTACAGGTTTAATTTGAATTTGAAATTAAATTTAATTTGAAATTGAAATTAAATATAGTTTGAAATTAAATCCTAAAAATTTGATTTTAATTAGAAATTAAATTTAATTTGAAATTAAATCCTAAAAATTTGATTTTAATTAGAAATTAAATTTAATTTGAAATTACATCTTTAGGTTTTAAGACTTCAAATTAATTTTCAGACTTGAAAGTTTTATTTTTCTTGGTTTATTCACCTTTATAATTATTGGAATTTTGGGAATTATTGGAATTTTTTGGAATTTTTGGGATTATTTTTCCCTCTTTTCCCCTTTTCCAGGTCTGGCCGGATTTGCCCGACGTGGAGGTCGATGAATCTCTGGATTGGGACACCCAAGTGCAGGTAAAAAATTGATATTTGGGGGTAAAAAAAAGAAGGAAATTCCCCAAATTTGGGACAAAAAAAAAAAAAACAAAATAAAAAAGAAAATAAAAAAAATCAGTTTTGGATCAAAATGGTGGAAATCTGAAATCGAAAAGAAAATTAAAATTCTTGTTAAAAAAACCTTGAAATTTAATTTTTTTTTTATTTGAAAAGGAATTGAAATGAAATTAATTCAAGAAATATTTATTAAAATGTATTTTAATAAAAATAATTGCTTAATATAATATAATATAATATATAAAATATAATATAATATAATTTATTAAATTACTACAAATAATTATTTAATAATTTAATAATTTTAAAAAAATTAATTGAAAAAAGGAAATGAAAAAAGGAAATTAAAAAATTAAATTAAAAAATTAAATTAAAAAAATAAATTTAAAAACTAAAAAATTAAATTAAACATTAAATTAAAAAATTAAATTAAAAAATTAAATTTAAAAATTAAAAAATTAAATTAAAAATTAAATTAAAAATTAAATTAAAAAAGGAAATTAAAAATTAAATGAAGAACTAAATTAAAAAAATTAAATTAAAAAATGAAATGAAAAAATTAAATTAAAAACTAAAACTAAAAAATTAAATGAAAAAATTAAATGAAAAAATGAAATTAAAAAATGAAATGAAAAAATTAAATGCAAAAAATAATTGAAAAAATTAAATTAAAAAATGGAATTAAAAATGAAATTGAAAAATTAAAATAAAAAATTAAATTAAAAAAGGTAAAAAATAAATTCAAAAATTAAATTCAAAAATTAAATGAAAAAATTAAATTCAAAAATTAAATTAAAATTGAATTAAAAAATAAATGACAAACTTAAATTAAAAAAATTAAATGAAAAATTGAAATCAAAAACTTAAATTAAAAACTTAAAATAAAAAATTAAATGAAAAACTTAAATTAAAGAAATATAATAAAAATCCAAATAAAAATTCAATTAAAAATTCAATTAAAAACTTAAATGAAAAAATTAAATGTAAAAATGAAATAAAAAACTTTAATTAAAAAATTAAATGAAAAAATTAAATTAAAAACTTAAATAAAAAAGTTAAATGAAAAAATTAAGTGAAAAATTAAATGAAAAAATTAATTGAAAAATTAAATTAAAAATTATAGTAAAAAATTCAATTAAAAATTAAATTAGAAACTTAAATTAAAAAATTAAATGAAAAATTAAATTAAAGACTTAAATTAAAAACCTAAATTAAAAGTTTAAATTAAAAAATTAAATGAAAAATTAAATGTAAAATCAAATTAAAAATATAATAAAAATTGAATTAAAAATTCAATTAAAAATTAAATTAAAAACTTAAATTAATAAATGAAATTAAAAAATAAATGAAAAAATGAAGTTAAAAAATTAAATGAAAAAATTGCATTCAAAAATTAAATGAAAAAATTAAATGAAAAATTAAATTAAAAAATTATAATAAAAAAATCAATTAAAAGTCAATTAAAAATTCAATTAAAAACTTAAATTAAAAAATTAAATTAAGAACTTGAATTAAAAAATTAAATTAAAAAATTAAATGAAAAAATTAAATGAAAAAATTAAATGAAAAACTTAAATTAAAAACTTAAATTAAAAACTTAAAATCAAAAATGAAATGAAAAAATTAAATGAAAAATTAAATTAAAAAATTATAATTAAAAAATCAATTAAAATTCAATTAAAAATTCAATTAAAAACTTAAATTAAAAAATTAAATTAAGAACTTAAATTAAAAAATTAAATTAAAAAATTAAATTACAAAATTAAATTATGAACTTAAATTAAAAAATAAAATTAAAAAATTAAATTACACAATTAAATTAAGAACTTAAATTAAAAACTTAAATTAAAAAATTAAATGACAAAATTAAATGAAAAATTTAAATTAAAAACTGAATGAAAAAATAGAATAGACATTCCACTAAAAATTCAATTAAAAATTAAATTCGAAACCTAAATTAAAAAATTCAATTACAAAAATAGAGGAAAAAATTAAATTAACCCCCTGATTTTTTCTTTCCCGGCAGCTTTTCCGGGCGTTCGCGGCGATGCCGGATTTCTTCCGGAACTCCACGCGGGAGTGGTGGGCGCGGGAAATCGCCGAGGTTTACAACAACCCCCGCAACGCCTCCCAGAGCATCCGCTTCGACGGCCTCTGGATCGTGAGTCAACCGGAAAAATTATTAGTGATCGTTCATCATTAATAATAAGGAATAATAATTAAGAATCCAGAAGAATCAATATTTAAAAATAATAAATAATATTTAACAATTGATAATTAAGAATTAATAAGTAATAAACATTAACTATTAATTATTAATTATTAATTATTAATTATTAATTATTAATTATTAATTATTTGTATATAATAATATGTAATAAACATTATTAATTATTAATTATTAATTATTAATTATTTGTATATAATAATATGTAATAAACATTCATTATTAATTATCAACTATGAATTATTAATTATTAATTATTAATTATTAATTATTTGTATATTATAATATGTGATAAACATTAAGTATTAATTAATAATTATTAATTATTAATTGTTTGTATATAATAATATGTAATAATATTCTAATAATATTTATCTACTACTATCTACTATCTACTATCTACTAATCTACTATATAATATATAATATTATTTATATATATATTTATAATAATATTTATCTACTACTATCTACTATCTACTATCTACTATCTACTAATCTACTATATAATATATAATATATAATATATAATATACAATATATAATATATAATATATAATATATAATATATAATATATAATATATAATATATAATATATAATATATAATATGTAATATATAATATGTAATATATAATATATAATAATCATCATAAACAAGTAATAAATAATTAGTATTACTAAATATGACTTGTATATTAATAGTATTTTTGTTTTAGTTTGATATTTATTCTATTCTATTCTATTTTTATATATAATATATTATTTAATATTTAATTTATTATATTTTATTATATTATATTTATTTTATTATATTTTAATATGTATCATATTTATGTTACAAATTATTTTATTTTCATTATATTATATTATATTATAATTTATTATATTATATTATATTATATTATATTATATTATATTCTATAAAAATACAGATTTCTCCATTTATTCAATTCCCTAACGAGAAATTAAACGACCCAAACGCCTGGATTTATCGACCCGTTGGAAATTTACGGAAATAACGAGAATTTTGGGTGTTTTTTTACCCAATTTTTTTTGATTTTTTCAGGACATGAACGAACCCTCCAGTTTCGTCCACGGCTCCGTCGATTCCTGCCGGGATCAGCAGCTCAACTTCCCGCCCTACGTACCCCGTGAGTTCCCGGAAAAACCCCAAATTCCCACATGTTGGAACCTTCGAAATGCGACTCGAAACAAAAATTCAATCCCAGACCTCAAATTCCGGGAGTTTTTTGGCTTCTTCGGGAAAAAAAAATAAAAATAAAAATAAAAATAGAAATAAAAATAAAAATAAAAATAAAAATAAAAATAAAAATAAAAATAAAAATAAATGTAAATGTAAATATAAATATAAATATATAAATAAAAGTAAAAATCTAAATACAAATCTAATCTAAATGTAAATGTAAATGTAAATATAAATATAAATATAAATGTAAATATAAATATAAATATAAATATAAATATAAATATAAATATAATATTATTATTGATATATAAATATAAATAAAATTAATATATAAATACAAATACAAATACAAATACAAATACAAATACAAATAGAAACCCAGAATTCCCTGATTCCCTAATTCCCTAATTAATTCCCTAATTCCCTAATTAATTCCCTAATTCCCTGATTCCCCAATTCCCTAATTAATTCCCTGATTCCCTAATTCCCTGATTTTATGATTCCCTGATTCCATAATTTCCTGCTTTTCTGATTCCCTGATTCCCTAATTCCCTAATTGCCTAATTCCCTGATTAATTCCCTAATTTTATGATTCCCTAATTCTTTACTTCCCTAATTCCCTGATTTTATGATTCTCTAATTCCCTAATTAATTCCCTGATTCCCTAATTCCCTAATTAATTCCCTAATTAATTCCCTAATTCCCTTATTAATTCCCTAATTCCCTGATTAATTCCCTAATTCCCTGATTCCATAATTTCCTGCTTTTCTGATTCCCTGATTCCCTAATTCCCAGAATTCCCTGATTCCCTAATTCCCTAATTAATTCCCTAATTCCCTGATTTTCTGATTCCCTAATTCTCTAATTAATTCCCTAATTCCCTAATTAATTCCTTAATTCCCTAATTCCCTCATTTCCTAATTTCCTGATTCTTGGATTCCCTGATTCCATAATTCCCTAATTCCCCAATTCCCTGATTCTTTGATTCCCTGATTCCCTAGTTCTCTGATTCCCTAATTCCCTTATTCCCTAATTAATTCCCCAATTCCCTGATTAATTCCCTGCTTCCCTAATTAATTCCTTAATTCCCTAATTCCCTGATTTCTTAATTTCCTGATTTTCTGATTCCCTGATTTTCTGATTCCATAATTCCCTGATTCTCTGATTCCCTGATTCCTTGATTCCCTAATTAATTCCCTAATTCCCTAATTAATTCCCTAATTCCCTAATTCCCTGATTCCCTGATTCCATAATTCCCTGATTCCCCAATTCCCTAATTTGTTAATTCCCTAATTAATTCCCTGATTCCCTAATTCCATAATTCCCTAATCCCCTAATTAATTCCCTAATTCCTTAATTCCCTGATTCCATAATTCCCTATTTCCCTAATTAATTCCCTAATTAATTCCCTAATAATTCCCTAATTCCCTGATTTTCTGGGCCCCTCAGCTCTCCTTCCCAACCCTTCCAACTCCCAGAATTCCCTGATTCCCTAATTCCCTGATTAATTCCCTAATTAATTCCCTGATTCCCTAATTCCCTAATTAATTAATTCCCTAATTAATTAATTCCCTAATTAATTCCCTGACGTTAATTTTATTGTAATTTCCCCCGGCAGAGCTGGGCTCCCGCTCGGAGGGGTTGAGTTCCAAACCCAGAATTCCCTGATTCCCTAATTAATTCCCTAATTAATTCCCTAATTCCCTGATTCCCTGATTCCCTAATTAATTCCCTAATTAATTCCCTGATTCCCTGATTTCCTAATTTCATGATTCTCTGATTCCCTGATTTTCTGATTCCCTAATTCCCTGATTCCTTGATTCCATAATTTCTTGCTTTTCTGATTCGCTGATTCCCTAATTCCCAGAATTCCCTGATTTTCTAATTCCCTAATTAATTCCCTAATTAATTAATTCCCTAATTAATTCCCTGACGTTAATTTTATTTTAATCTCCCCGGCAGAGCTGAACTCCCGCTCCGAGGGGTTGAGTTCCAAACCCAGAATTCCCTAATTCCCTAATTAATTAATTCCCTAATAAATAAATTAATTAATTCCCTAATTAATTAATTCCCTGACGTTAATTTTATTTTAATTTCCCCGGCAGAGCTGGGCTCCCGCTCGGAGGGGTTGAGTTCCAAACCCAGAATTCCCTGATTCCCTAATTCCCTAATTCCCTAATTAATTCCCTGATTCCCTAATTCCTTAATTCCATAATTCCCTAATTCCATGATTCTCTAATTCCCTAATTAATTCCCTGATTCCCTAATTCCTTTATTCCCTAATTAATTCCCTAATTCCCTAATTAATTCCCTGCTTCCCTGATTTTCTGGGCCCCTCAGCTCTCCTTCCCAGCCCTTCCAACTCCAAGAATTCCCTAATTCCCTAATTAATTCCCTAATTCCCTAATTAATTTCCTAATTAATTCCCTAATTAATTCCCTGACGTTAATTTTATTTTAATTTCCCCCGGCAGAGCTGGGCTCCCGCTCGGAGGGGTTGAGTTCCAAACCCAGAATTCCCTGATTCCCTAATTAATTCCCTAATTAATTCCCTAATTCCCTGATTCCCTAATTCCATAATTAATTCCCTGATTCCCTAATTAATT
>NW_020957624.1:13315-14563 GCF_003031625.1 Empidonax traillii | reverse complement strand
TCCCTAATTAATTCCCTAATTAATTCCCTAATTAATTAATTAATTCCCTAATTAATTCCCTGACGTTAATTTTATTTTAATTTCCCCCGGCAGAGCTGGGCTCCCGCTCGGAGGGGTTGAGTTCCAAACCCAGAATTCCCTGATTCCCTAATTAATTCCCTAATTAATTCCCTAATTCCCTGATTCCCTGATTCCCTAATTCCCTAATTAATTCCCTGATTCCCTGATTTCCTAATTTCATGATTCTCTGATTCCCTGATTTTCTGATTCCCTAATTCCCTGATTCCCAGAATTCCCGGATTCCCTAATTCCCTAATTAATTAATTCCCTAATTAATTCCCTAATTCCTTAATTCCCTAATTCCATAATTCCCTAATTCTGTAATTCCCTGTTTCCCTAATTCCCTAATTCTCTGATTCCATAATTCCCTGATTCTCTGATTCCCTAATTCCATGATTCTCTAATTCCCTAATTAATTCCCTAATTCCATGATTCTCTAATTCCCTAATTAATTCCCTAATTAATTCCCTAATTCCATGATTCTCTAATTCCCTAATTAATTCCCTGATTCCCTAATTCCTTTATTCCCTAATTAATCCCCTCATCCCCTAATTCCCTAATTAATTCCCTAATTAATTCATTCCCTAATTAATTAATTAATCCCCTAATAAATTCCCGATTATTTTTTGTAATCCCCGGCAGAGCTGGGCTCCCGCTCGGAGGGGTTGAGTTCCAAACCCAGAATTCCCTAATTATTTCCCTAATAAATTCCCTAATTAATTAATTCCCTAATTAATTAATTAATTCCCTAATTAATTCCCGATTATTTTATTTTAATCTCCCCGGGCAGAGCTGGGCTCCCGCTCGGAGGGGCTGAGCTACAAAACCATCTGCATGGAGGGGCAGCAGGAGCTGCCGGACGGGACCCGCCTGCGCCACTTCGACGTGCACAACCTGTACGGCTGGGCCCAGGCCCTGCCCACCCTCCAGTCAGTCACCAACTTATTTAATTTCATTTCATTGCATTTCATTGCATTGCATTTCATTTCATTTCATTTCATTTCATTTCATTTCATTTCATTTCATTTCATTTCATTTATTTCATTTCATTTCATTGCATTTCATTTATTTAATTTAATTTAATTTAATTTATTTCATATCATTTCATTTCATTTCATTTCATTTCATTTATTTCATGTATTTCATTTCATTTCATTTATTTATTTCATTTCATTTCATTTCATTTCA
>NW_020957624.1:2877-10631 GCF_003031625.1 Empidonax traillii | reverse complement strand
TAATTTAATTGACGTAATTTGATTTAACTTAATTTATTTTATTTTATTTAGTTTAATTTAATTGACTTAATTTAATTTAATTTAATTGATTTAGTTTGGTTTTTTTATAATTTAGTTATTTTGATTTACCTTGATTGAATTTGATTTAATTTAATTTAATTTAATTGATTTAATGTAATTTAATTGATTACTTTACTTTAATTTATTTCAATTTAATTGATTTCATTTGATTTGATTTAATTTAATTGATTTCATTTGATTTCATTTGATTCAATTTAATTGAATTAATTTGATTGAATTGATTTCATTTCATTTCATTTCATTTCATTTGATTTTTAATTGATTTTAATTTAATTAATTCATTGAAGGCAATTGAATCATTTCACTTTATTCGATTTAATGGATTTTAATTTAATCTGATGGAATGGAATGGAATTTATTTTATTTCTGACCCCGCCCACCCTCCAGTTAGTGCCACGTCAATTTCATTCCATTTAATTCAATTTCATTCAATTTCATTTCATTTCATTTCATTTCATTGGATTGAATTTAATTACTTGGATTGAATTTAGTTTAATTGCATTAATTTAATTTAATTTAATTTAATTTAATTTGATTTGATTTAATTGACTTAATTTGATTTGATTTAATTGAATTGAATTAATTTGATTTGATTTAATTTAATTATTTGGGTTGAATTTAATTTATTGCATTTATTTCAATTAATTTAATTTAATTTAATTTAATTGATTTGATTTGATTTGATTGATTTGATTTGATTTGATTTGATTTGATTTAATGTAATTGATTTAATTTAATTTAATTGTTTTGATTGAATTTGATTTAATTTAATTATTTTTATTTAATTTGATTTGATTTAATTTAATTAATTTGATTTAATTTAATTTAATTTAATTGATTTCATTTGATGTGATTTAATTTAATTATTTTGGTTTAATTGAATTGAATTGCATTGATTAACCTAATAAAGCAAGAAATAGTTTAAAACACATAATATTAATAATTTTAATTACTATCGATTAATCAAATTACAAATGGCAAAAGAATACCAATAATTCTAATAAAATGATAATTCTAATAACCTAATAATGCAATAAATATTTCTAAAAATAGAAAATAATATATGAATTACTATTGATTAATAGTAATTTTATAGTAATTGCTATTAAATTAACAGTAATATAATACTATTATATATATAACAGTTATATAATATATATATAATAGTTATAGTTATATAATAGTTATATTATATATATATAATAGTAATATAATACTATTATATATAATATATATAATATATATATTAAATTACTCATTAAATTACTATTAAATTAATAGTAATATAATACTATTATATATATTATATATATATTATATATAGTATTTTTAATAGTATTATTAGTACTATTAATTAATAGTATTATATTACTATTATATAATATATATATAATATATATAATATATATAATAGTAATATAATACTATTAAATTGATAGTAATTTAATCGTAATTTCATAGTAATTTAATTGAACCCTAACTAAATAAAATAATAATGCAACAAATAGTTTAAAACATAAAAAAATAATGTTATTAATTGATATCTATTAATAAAATCGCCAATAGCAAAAGAATACCAATAATTCGAATAAAATGATAATCTAAATAGCCTAATAATGCAAGAAGTAGTTTAAAACACATAATATTAATAATTTTAATTACTATTGAATAATCAAATTACAAATGGCAAAAGAATGCCAATAATTCTAATAAAATGATAATTCTAATAAAATGATAACCTAATAACCCAATAAATATTTCTAAAAATATAAAATAATATTATGAATTACTAGTGATTAATAAAACCGCTATTAATACAAGAATAGCAATAATTCCAATAAAACGATAATTCTAATAACCTAATAACGCGACAAATAGTTTAAAAAACGCGTAATATGAACAATTTTAATTACTATCGATTAATCAAATTACAAATGGCAAAAGAATACCAATAATTCGAATAAAATGATAATTCTAATAACCTAATAACGCAATAAATAGTTTAAAACACGTAATATTAATAATTTTAATTACTACTGATTAATAAAATCGCGATTAATAAAAGAATACCACTAATTCTAATAAAAGGATAATTCTAATAACCTAATAATGCAATAAATAGTTTAAAACACATAATATTAATAATTTTAATTACTAGTGATTAATAAAATCGCGATTAATAAAAGAATACCACTAATTCTAATAAAATGATAATTCAAATAGCCTAATAACACAATAAATATTTCTAATAATAATAATGTGATTTTTTTTATGGCCAGGGCGGTGCGGTCGTTGACGGGCGAGCGCGGATTGGTCATCACTCGCTCCACCTACCCCAGCAGCGGCCGGTGGGCGGGGCATTGGCTGGGGGACAACACGGCCGCCTGGGACCAGCTCCACAAATCCATCATCGGTCAGCGCCGCAATCTACCCGATTAGTTATTTTTAGCCAAAATTCCGTTTTTAAACTTGTTTATCTTCCTAAAAAAATCACATTTTTTAAAGCCGAAATTCCAGGTTTTTTTCCTCATTTTTCTTCCCCCCAAAAATATCACTTTTTAAGCCAAAATTCCATATTATTTCTAATTTTTCTTCCCCAAAAAAATCACATTTTTTGAGCTAAAATTCCACGGTTTTTTTCCCAGTTTCCTTTCTAAAAATCAAATTTTTGGAGCCCAAATTCCACTTTTATTTCCTATTTTTCCTCCTAAAAAAAATCACATTTTTTGAGCTAAAATTCCATTTTTTTTTCTTGGTTTCCCTCCTAAAAATCAAATTTTTTGAATCAAAATTCCATTTTTTTTCCTCATTTTTCTTCCAAAAAAACCCTCAATTTTTAAGTCGAAATTCAAATTTTTTTCCTCATTTTCCTTCCTAAAAAATCACATTTTTTAAAGCCAAAATTCCATTTTTTTCCTCATTTTCCTTCCTAAAAAAATCACATTTTTTTAAGCCAAAAATCCATTTTTTTCCTCATTTTCATTCCTAAAAAAATCACATTTTTTTAAGCCAAAATTCCATTTTTTTCCTCATTTTCCTTTCTAAAAAATTACATTTTTTAAGCCAAAATTTCATCTTTTAATCTTATTTTCCTTCCTAAAAAAATCACATTTTTTTTAGCCCAAATTCCATATTTATTTCCTATTTTTCTTCCTAAAAAAATCACATTTTTTTAGACCAAATTCCATTTTTTTCCTCATTTTTCTTCCTAAAAAAATCACATTTTTTTAGACCAAATTCCATTTTTTTCCTCATTTTCCTTCCTAAAAAAATCACATTTTTTTAAGCCCAAATTCCATTTTTTCCCTCATTTTCCTTCCTGAAAATCCCATTTTTTATCCCCAAATTCCATTTTTTCCTCATTTTTCTTCCCAAAAAAAATCACATTTTTTTGAGCTAAAATTCCATGGTTTTTTCCCAGTTTCCTTTCTAAAAATCAAATTTTTGGAGCCCAAATTCCACTTTTATTTCTTATTTTTCCTCCTAAAAAAATCGCTTTTTTTGAGCTAAAATTCCATTTTTTTTTCTTGGTTTCCCTCCTAAAAATCAAATTTTTTGAATCAAAATTCCATTTTTTTCCTCATTTTTCTTCCAAAAAAACCCTCAATTTTTAAGTCGAAATTCAAATTTTTTTCCTCATTTTCCCTTCTAAAAAAATCACATTTTTAAAGCTAAAATTCCATTTTTTTCCTCATTTTTCCTCCTGAAAATCCCATTTTTTTGAGCCAAAATTTCATTTTTTTCCTCATTTTCCTTCCTAAAAAATCGCATTTTTTAAAGTCAAAATTCCATTTTTTCCTCATTTTCCTTCCTAAAAAAATCACTTTTTTAAGCCAAAATTCCATTTTTTCCCCACATTTCCTTCCTAAAAAATCACATTTTTTTAAGCCAAAATTCCATTTTTTTCCTCATTTTCCTTCCTAAAAAATCGCGCTTTTTTAAGCCAAAAGTCCAGTTTTTTCCCTCATTTTCCTTCCTAAAAAATCACATTTTTTAAGCCAAAATTTCATTTTTTAATCTTATTTTTCTTCCTAAAAAATCACATTTTTTTAAGCCAAAATTTCATATTTATTTCCTATTTTTCTTCCTAAAAAAATCCCATTTTTTGAGCTAAAATTCAGGTTTTTTTTCTTGATTTACCTCCTAAAAATCAATTTTTTTTAGTCCCAAAATTCCATATTTATTTCTCATTTTCCCTCCTAAAAATCACATTTTTTTGAGATAAATTCCAGATTTATTTCTCATTTTTCTTCCTAAAAATCGGATTTTTTGAGCCCAAATTCCACTTTTATTTCTTATTTTTCCTCCTAAAAAAAAAATCACATTTTTTGAGCTAAAATTCCATTTTTTTTTCTTGGTTTCCCTCCTAAAAATCAAATTTTTTGAATCAAAATTCCATTTTTTTTCCTCATTTTTCTTCCAAAAAAACCCTCAATTTTTAAGTCGAAATTCAAATTTTTTTCCTCATTTTTCTTCCTGAAAATCCCATTTTTTTGAGCCAAAATTTCATTTTTTTCCTCATTTTCCTTCCTAAAAAATCGCATTTTTTTAAGACAAAATTCCATTTTTTTCCCTCATTTTCCTTCCTAAAAAATCACATTTTTTAAGCCAAAATTCCATATTTATTTCCTATTTTTCTTCCAAAAAAAAATCATTTTTTTAAGCCAAAATTCCATTTTTTTCCTCATTTTTCTTCCTAAAAAATCCCATTTTTTTGAGCCAAAATTCCATTTTTTTCCTCATTTTCCTTCCTAAAAAATCACATTTTTTGGAGCCAAAATTCCATTTTTTTCTTCATTTTCCTTCCTAAAAAAATCGCATTTTTTTAGCCCAAATTCCATTTTTTTCCTCATTTTCCTTCCTAAAAAATCACATTTTTTTAGCCCAAATTCCATATCTATTTCCTATTTTTCTTCCTAAAAAAATTGCATTTTTAGAGCTAAAATTCCATTTCTTTCCTCATTTTTCTTCCTAAAAATCAAATTTTTTTTGAGCTAAAATTCCATGGTTTTTTCTTGGTTTCCCTCCGAAAAAATCCATTTTTTTTGAGTCCAAATTCAATATTTATTTCTCCTTTTCCCTCCTTAAAAAATCACATTTTTTGAGCTAAAATTCAATGCTTTTTTTTCTTGATTTACCTCCTAAAAATCACATTTTTTAGCCCAAAAATTCCACTTTTATTTCTCATTTTTCTTTCTAAAAATCCCATTTTTTGAGCTAAAATTCCATATTTTTTCCCTTGGTTTCCTTCCCAATAATCACATTTTTTTAACCCAAATTCCATCTTTTTTTCCTTGATTTCCCTCCTAAAAAATCCCATTTTTTGAGGCCAAAATTCCATATTTATTTCCCGTTTTTCCCTCTTAAAAATCGCATTTTTGGAGCTAAAATTCCACATTTATTTCTCCGTTTCCTTCCAAAAAAAAAATCACATTTTTTACCCCAATTTCCATATTTATTTCTCTTTTTTCTTCCCAATAATCACATTTTTAGCCCCAAAATTCCCATTTTTTTAAATTCCCATCCCAAATTCCCCTTTTTTACCCCCAAAATTCCCAATTTTTTTTAATTTCCATCCCAAATTTCCCTTTTTCACCCCCAAAATTCCCAATTTTTTTTTATTTCCATCCCAAATTCCCCTTTTTTAGACCCACAATTCCACATTTTTCTTGATTCCCCTCCTCAAAAAATCCAATTTTTTTCCCCAAAATTCCCAATTTTTAAAAATTTCCTTCCCAAATTCCCCTTTTTACCCCCAAAATTCCCAATTTTTTTAATTTCCATCCCAAATTCCCCTTTTTTACCCCCAAAATTCCATATTTTTTAAAATTCCCATCCCAAATTCCCCTTTTTTACCCCCAAAATTCCCAATTTTTTTTATTACCATCCCAAATTCCCCCTTTTTACCCCCAAAATTCCCAATTTTTTCTTATTTCTATCCCAAATTCCCCTTTTTTAGACCCACAATTCCACATTTTTCTTGATTCCCCTCCTCAAAAAATCAAATTTTTTTTCCCCAAAATTCCCAATTTTTAAAAATTTCCATCCCAAATTCCCTTTTTTTACCCCCAAAATTCCCAATTTTTTTTTATTTCTATCCCAAATTCCCCTTTTTTAGACCCACAATTCCACATTTTTCTTGATTCCTCTCCTAAAAATCAAATTTTTTTCTCCCCAAAATTCCATATTTTTTTAAATTTCCATCCCAAATTCCCCCTTTTTACCCCCAAAATTCCCAATTTTTTAAATTTCCATCCCAAATTCCCCTTTTTCACCCCCAAAATTCCCAATTTTTTTAAATTCCCATCCCAAATTCCCCTTTTTCACCCCCAAAATTCCCAATTTTTTTTATTTCCGTCCTAAATTCCCCTTTTTTAGACCCACAATTCCACATTTTTCTTGATTCCCCTCCTCAAAAAATCAAATTTTTTTTCCCCAAAATTCCCAATTTTTAAAATTTCTTTCCCAAATTCCCCCTTTTCACCCCCAAAATTCCCAATTTTTTTAAATTTCCATCCCAAATTCCCCTTTTTCACCCCCAAAATTCCCAATTTTTTAGATTTCCATCCCAAATTCCCCTTTTTTAGACCCACAATTCCACATTTTTCTTGATTCCCCTCCTCAAAAAATCAAATTTTTTATCCCCAAAATTCCCTATTTTTTAAAATTTCCATCCCAAATTCCCCTTTTTCACCCCCAAAATTCCCAATTTTTTTTATTTCCATCCTAAATTCCCCTTTTTTAGACCCACAATTCCACATTTTTCTTGATTCCCCTCCTAAAAATCAAAATTTTTTTCCCTAAAATTCCCAATTTTTTAAAATTCCCATCCCAAATTCCCCCTTTTCACCCCCAAAATTCCCAATTTTTTTAATTTCCATCCCAAATTCCCCTTTTTTAGACCCACAATTCCACATTTTTCTTGATTCCCCTCCTCAAAAAATCCAATTTTTTTCCCCAAAATTCCCAATTTTTTTAATTCCCATCCCAAATTCCCCCTTTTCACCCCCAAAATTCCCAATTTTTAAGAATTCCCATCCCAAATTCCACCTTTTCACCCCCAAAATTCCCAATTTTCTTCAATTTCCATCCCAAATTCCATCTTTTCACCCCCAAAACTCCCAATTTTTTTAAAATTCCATCCCAAATCCCCCCTTTTCACCCGCAAAATTCCCAATTTTTTTATTTCCATCCTAAATTTCCCTTTTTTAGACCCACAATTCCACATTTTTCTTGATTCCCCTCCTCAAAAAATCAAATTTTTTTTCCCCAAAATTCCCAATTTTTAAAAATTTCCATCCCAAATTCCCCTTTTTCACCCCCAAAATTCCCAATTTTTTTTAAATTTCCATCCCAAATCCCCCTTTTTCACCCCCAAAATTCCCAATTTTTTTTTATTTCCATCCCAAATTCCCCTTTTTTATCCCCAAAATTCCGTATTTTTTTTAAATTTCCTTCCCAAATTCCCCCTTTTTACCCCCAAAATTCCCAATTTTTTAAATTCCCATTCCAAATTCCCCTTTTTTACCCCCAAAATTCCCAATTTTTTAAAATTCCCATCCCAAATTCCCCCTTTTCACCCCCAAAATTCCCAATTTTTTTTATTTCCATCCTAAATTTCCATTTTTTAGACCCACAATTCCACATTTTTCTTGATTCCCCTCCTCAAAAAA
>NW_020957624.1:0-2110 GCF_003031625.1 Empidonax traillii | reverse complement strand
CAATTTTTAAAAATTTCCTTCCCAAATTCCCCTTTTTACCCCCAAAATTCCCAATTTTTAAAATTTCCATCCCAAATTCCCCCTTTTCACCCCGAAAAATTCCCATTTTTTTAAATTTCCATCCCAAATTCCCCTTTTTCACCCCCAAAATTCCCAATTTTTTAAAATTCCCATCCCAAATTCCCCTTTTTTAACCCCCAAAATTCCCAATTTTTTTTATTTCCATCCCAAATTCCCCTTTTTTAGACCCACAATTCCACATTTTTCTTGATTCCCCTCCTCAAAAAATCAAATTTTTTACCCCCAAAATTCCCAATTTTTAAAATTCCCATCCCAAATTCCCCCTTTTCCCCCCCAAAATTCCCAATTTTTTTAATTTCCATCCCAAATTCCCCTTTTTTAGACCCACAATTCCACATTTTTCTTGATTCCCCTCCTCAAAAAATCAAATTTTTTTCCCCAAAATTCCCAATTTTTAAAAATTCCCATCCCAAATCCCCCTTTTTACCCCCAAAATTCCCAATTTTTTTAAATTCCCATCCCAAATTCCCATTTTCACCCCCAAAATTCCCAATTTTTTTTTAATTCCCATCCCAAATTCCCCTTTTTCACCCCCAAAATTGCGATTTTTTTTTATTTCCTTCCCAAATTCCATCTTTTTACCCCCAAAATTCCCAATTTTTTAAAATTCCCATCCCAAATTCCCCCTTTTTCACCCCCAAAATTCCCAATTTTTTTATTTCCATCCTAAATTTCTCTTTTTTAGACCCACAATTCCACATTTTTCTTGATTCCCCTCCTCAAAAAATCCAATTTTTTTCCCCCAAAATTCCCAATTTTTTTATTTCCATCCCAAATTCCACATTTTTACCCCCAAAATTCCATATTTTTTAATTTCCATCCTAAATTTCCATTTTTAGACCCACAATTCCACATTTTTCTTGATTCCCCTCCTCAAAAAATCAAATTTTTTTCCCCAAAATTCCCAATTTTTTAAATTCCCATCCCAAATTCCCCTTTTTCACCCCCAAAATTCCCAATTTTTTTAAATTCCCATCCCAAATTCCCCCTTTTCACCCCCAAAATTCCCAATTTTTTTTAATTCCCATCCCAAATTCCATCTTTTCACCCCCAAAATTCCCAATTTTTTTTTATTTCCATCCCAAATTCCCCCTTTTTAGACCCACAATTCCACATTTTTCTTGATTCCCCTCCTCAAAAAATCAAATATTTAATCCCCAAAATTCCCAATTTTTAAGAATTTCCATCCCAAATTCCCCCTTTTCACCCCCAAAATTCCCAATTTTTTTTATTTCCATCCCAAATTCCCCCTTTTTCACCCCCAAATTCTCAATTTTTTTTCCATTTCCCATCCTAAATTTCCCCTTTTTTCCCCCCCCAGGAATGTTGGAATTCAGCCTCTTCGGCATCTCCTACGTAAGTCCCGCCCCCATTTCCTCATTCCCACCGGAATTCCCGGGAATTCCCATCCCGTTTTTTTTTTCTCCTCCCAGACCGGCGCCGACATTTGCGGATTTTTCCAAGATTCCACCTACGAGCTCTGCGCCCGCTGGATGGAACTGGGAGCCTTCTACCCCTACTCCCGCAACCACAACGGCAAAGGATCCAGGGTGGGGCATTCCACACGGAGATTCCCGCTTTTCCCACCATTTTCCCAAATTTCCCTCCATTTTCCTTCATTTTCCCTCCATTTTTTCCCCATTTTTCCTTCAATTTTTCCTCCACTTTCCCTCCATTTTCCCTCCATTTTCCCTCCATTTTCCCTCCATTTTTCCCTCCTTCTTCCTCAATTTTTCCTCCATTTTCCCTCCCATTTTCCCTCTATTTTCCCTCCATTTTCCCTCCATTTTCCCTCCATTTTCCTCTCATTTTCCCTCCATTTCCCCTCCATTTTCCCCCAATTTTTTCCCCATTTTTCCTTCAATTTTCCTCTCATTTTCCCTCCATTTTCCCTCCATTTTCCCTCCACTTTCCCTCCATTTTCCTTCATTTTCCCTCCATTATCCTTCAATTTTCCACTATTTCCCTCCATTTTCCCTCCATTCTCCCTCCATTTTCCCTCCATTTTCCTTCATTTTCCCTCCATTTT
>NW_020957623.1:21746-24671 GCF_003031625.1 Empidonax traillii | reverse complement strand
TTTTTTTTTTTTTTTTTACCCTTCTAAGGTCTAATAAACCAGAATATGCCAAAAATGACAGGGGGCAAAATTGCCTTGAAGTCCCAGATGGCAACTGCTTGTAACTCACCTAAATGAAAAGTATTTATTTTGAAATGAAATGGAGTTTAATTTAGCAGAAAAGGTTATACCAAGACGTGTTTCGTGGGCACTGAAGCAGTACCAGCACAAACTGCCCCTGAGAGCAGCACTGGCACCTGTCCTGTGTCCTGAAGGGTCCATCCTAGCAGGCAGCTGGGGAGCTCAGCCTGGAGAAAAGGAGGCTCAGGGGGGACCCATGGGCTGGGAGGGCTTTTCCAACCTCAGGGGCTCTGGGATTGGGTGCTACTGATGGAGACATCAGAGTTCAAGGGCACATGGGCCTCCTGCTGCACTGCAGAGCTCGTTTCTAATGCCCAGTGCTGCTCTGGTTATCTGGGAGGGCTCCTGCTCTGCAGGGCTTTGGGCAGTGAAAAGCACAAGGTGCAAATCAGAGCTTACACCCCCCTGGCACCTCCAAAGAACCCTAAAGAAACAGGTTTATTTTTAAAGTGACAAAAATCATTAGGGCAAAACCCAGAAGTGCCCACTCTTTACATTTGTGATTCTTTGTAAAATCCTACTGTATGACATCCCTTCCCAGGTCCTTCAGCCTTTCCCAAAACATGAAGCAGTGTCTCCATCCTTGGAGATATTCAAGAGCTGCCTGAACACTGTCCTGAGTAACCCACTATCCTGCTGGCCCTGCTTGAGCTGGGGGGTTAGACCTTCAGAGGAGATGAAGATGAGCTTCAGAGGTGCCACCAACCTCAACCATCCCTTGATTCTGTGATGGCATGAAAATAAATGCAGTTTGCTCTCAGTCCTTCTTCATAATTCCTAAGTCTTGGTGATTTGCACTGTACTAACAGAGCTTTGTTGTAGTGGCCCACCAGTAAAAGAGTCATGAGAACAAGGAGAGCAATGGTTGTTGGGTTCTCTGTTTCCTGGCAACACCCATGAAGTATTAAAAAAGCTGAGAAGCTGAAGATTCTGAACTTAATTCATAACCTCTTAGGCATTCCCAGTGTGGAGTCAAAGGTATTTGGAAATGAGACTTCCTTCAGCTTGGAATTGTAATTGACATTTATAACTTGCTTATTTTTTTCCCCTGAGATGATGTTGTTTTATTGAATATAATTAACAACAAATTATTTTTACACTTTCTGACAATAACTCTGGGTCTGAAATTTTTTTCCAGAGCGTCTGCTACGAGAAGGCTGAGGGGTCTTGACTGAGCACCCAACAACTCAGAATGAGACCACAGAGGTGGAGGTTCCTCTTCTGAAGCTCATTTGTGCATCTCTAATGAAACTTGCTATTATTTTACTTGGTCATTGATGCTACAGCCAAAGTTTCTGGAAAAAGTTTTGGGATGGGAATGTGCCACATGTGGAAATGATGAATTGACTGAATCACCCCAAACCACTGCAGCATCTACTCTGCCCTGCCCCTGTTACAGGTGAGATGGGAACAAAGAAGTGCAATGTTGAGATATTTTTATCAGTTTGTGGAGTCACTTTTCCTTCCAATTGCAGAACCTGCTCAGCCAGGGTCGGGTTTAGATCACTGTAGTAGATTCTCTCCAAGTTTGGTGGGGGCAAACGCTCTTGGAAGGAGTTTACAATCGCTATTTACCTTTTGCCTCCCGGCAGCACCTCGGAGTACACACAGAGGACAGTCCTGCACCACGGACACCGAGGATGAAACGTGGGCCGGTGTGAGGTCACGGACAGCAGCCGAGCACAGGTCACTGGGAAGTTCTGCCACCCACGTGAATCAGGCCCAGGATCGTCCTCTGTATCTGCTTGGTCCTCACCCCGTAGATGATGGGGTTGAGCACAGCGGGCACCAGGATGTAGACGTTCCCCATGATGACGTGCACCAGCGGAGCCAGGTCCCTGCCGAACCTGTGCACCACGGACAGCCCGATGAGGGGCACGTAGAAGGCCAGGACCACGCAGATGTGGGCCACGCAGGTGCTGAACGCCTTGAGCCTCTCCTTCCAGGCCGCCAGGCGCAGCACAGCCCTGAGGATGAGGAGGTAGGAGAGGCAGATGAGGACGGCGTCCAGCCCCATGACCAGCAGGATGGCGGCCAGGCCGTACACCAGGCTGGGGGTGGTGTTGGCGCAGGCCAGGTTCATCACGTCCTGGTGCAGGCAGAAGGAGTGGGACAGCGCGCGGGGCCCGCAGAAGGGCAGGGGCAGCAGGAGCAGGGGCAGGGGCAGGAAGAAGAGCACGCCCCTGGCCACGGCCGCCGCCAGCCCGAGCCTGGCGGCGGCGGCGTTGGTGAGGACGGCGGCGTGGCGCAGCGGGTGGCAGATGGCCACGTAGCGGTCCACGGCCATGGCCAGCAGCACCGTGGACTCGACGGCCGACAGGGCGTGGATGAGGAACATCTGCAGCAGGCAGGCGCCGAAGCCGATCTCCCCGCTGCCGAACCAGTAGAAGGAGAGGACGCGCGGCACGGTGGAGGTGGAGAGCGCCAGGTCGATGGCCGCCAGCATGCAGAGGAACAGGTACATGGGCGTGTGCAGGCCGGGCTCCAGCCGCACCGCCAGCAGCACCGCGCCGTTCCCCGCCAGGGCCACCGCGTAGGCGCCGCACAGCAGCGCGGCCACCCAGGCCTGCGCCCCCTCCGGCCCCGGCAGCGCCGCCAGCACGAAGGACGGGCGCAGCTCGGAGCCGTTGGGGAACGGCATGGCCCTCACGCCATGCCAGGGCACCTCCTGCTGCAAGGAAAACACACAGCGCTTCAGAACCCACTGCCCACTGCCCGCGCTCCAGAACCCACTGCCCACACACAGCGCTCCAGAACCCACTGCCCACACACAGCGCTCCAGAACCCACTGCCCACTGACAGCGC
>NW_020957623.1:13799-15779 GCF_003031625.1 Empidonax traillii | reverse complement strand
GACCAAGAAACCAGTCCAAGACCTCTGACCAAGAAACCAGTCGGCCAGGTCTGACCAAGAAATCAGTCTGCTGTTCCTGACTGAGAAACCAGCCCACCAGCACTTTCTGGCAGAGCTGGTGGGGGCAGCTACCAGTCAGAGCCACTCTTCCTGCACAGGGCCCTGAGCAAAGCCTCGCGGATGTGGCTGGATTTGATGCTGTAGATAACGGGGTTCAGGGCGGGGGGGATGATGAGGTAGGTGTAGGCCACCAAAGTATTGACCAGAGGGGGAACGTTCTTCCCAAAGCGGTGGATCATGGACAGTCCAATCATGGGGATGAAGAAGACCAGGACAGCACAGATGTGGGACACACACGTGTTCAGGGCCTTGAGACACTCCTCCCTGGTTGCCAGGCTGACGACAGTTCTGATGATGAGGATGTAGGACAGCACGATGAAGATGAAGTCCATCCCCACCGTGGACAAGAGAATGATCATGCCATAGAAGACATTGACCTTTATATCTGCACATGCCAGGTTCATGATGTCAGGGTGGAAGCAGAAGGAGTGGGAAAGCTCCATCTTCCCACAGTAGGTCAGTCTCTTGAGCAGGAAGGGAAGGGGAAGGAGGGAGACCATCCCCCTCAGCACGATGGCCAGGCCTATCTTTGTGACAGTGGCCTTGGTCAGGATGGAGGGGTGTCTGAGGGGGCGGGAGATGGCGATGAAGCGGTCGAAGGCCATGGCCAGGAGCACGGAGGACTCGATGAAGGACAGGATGTGGATGAAGTACATCTGGGCCAGGCACTCATCGAAGCCGATGCTGCGCCGGTTGAACCAGAAGAGCCCTAGCGTGGTGGGCAGGGTGCAGAGCGCCAGGCCCAGGTCGGTGAGCGCCAGCATGCACAGGAAGTAGTACATTGGCTCGTGGAGACTCTGGGTCTTCTTGATGATGAACAGGATGGTGCAGTTCCCCAAGAGAGCAGTGAGGTAGAGAGCACAGAAAGGGATGGAGATCCAGGGGTGAAGGGCTTCCAGGCCCGGGATGCCCAGCATGAGGAAAGAGGAAGGCTGATGGAAGGAGCCATTGAACTCCCACGTGGCACGTGAGTCCTGCTCCATCCCAGCTCAGCTCTCGCATGGCCTAGACCTAAAACACACCAACAACACAAACCCCAGGTAGTTGGACTCTGCGCTGGATGGAGAGGCTGCACATCCCTCCACCTCCCTCCAGCCTGAGCAGGCACCCACGTGCTGTTTGGACACTGGCACAGGTACCAACCACAGTGTCACTTCTGACTGCAGCCCTGTTTATCCATTAAACCCTAGAATGAAGGAAATGGATGGATATTTCTTCTTGAAAAAGAAAAAAAAAAAAACCAAAGAAAAACTTGGGAATGAAAGGGAAAACCTTCCTGGTGAGCACCACTGCTTCACAGCTGTCCCCAAATTCCGGAGTCTGAGATGCTTTGTTGAGTGAGCAAATGCCTTGTCTGTGATCATCCCAGTCAAGACCAAGCTGCTAAGCTAAGGCTTCTTTTGGATGACAACTGGGTGAAAAATTGATGACATTTTAACCTGATACTTCTTATTTAAGAATCAACCTTGGAAACAAATGCAAAATTTGTTGGCACTGGCATAGGTTGGGCAGAGAAGCTGTGGCTGCCCCTGGATCCCTGGAAGTGTCCAAGACCAGGTTGGATGGGGCTTGGAGCAGCCTGTGCTGGTGGAAGGTGTCCCTGTCCAGGGCAGGGGTGGCACTGGGTGGGCTTTGGGGTCCCTCCCATCCCAAAATATTCTGGGGTTCCATGATGTAAAATGTACCAGAGAATCAGCCCCTCAGCCCCTCAGAAGGTGGGCCCCATGGTGAGGTGGATTTTCAGTGACTCTCACAGCCAGGCTGTTGCTCATTTCACAATCCAACTACCACATGCAGAGAAACAAATGAGCAAAACCCCACTTGTGCCGTGCCTGTGAATTTATCAATAACAGGAAAACA
>NW_020957623.1:7088-12109 GCF_003031625.1 Empidonax traillii | reverse complement strand
CAATCCCAGCCCTTCTTCAGGAGAGCCTTGGGGGCGGCTCAGACGTGGGAGGGCAGCCAGGGCTCTCCCTCACCCATCCACAGTGCTCAGTGTCACCAAGGGAGACTGTCCAGAGGTCCCTCAGGTGCTCACTGGTGGCTCAGAGCTCCCCAAAGGTCAGAGCTGCCCCTTCCTGCCAACCCAACACCACCTGGAGGGTGGGCAGGCCCTGGCACAGGTTGGGCAGAGAAGCTGTGGCTGCCCCTGGATCCCTGGAAGTGTCCCAGGCCAGGTTGGACGGGGCTTGGAGCAGCCTGGGCTGGTGGAAGGTGTCCCTGCCCATGGCAGGGGGTGGCACTGGATGAGCTTTGAGGTCCCTTCAACCCAAACCATTCCATAATTCCATGATCTGAGCAGTGAAATCAACCTGCCAGCTCCTGCAGTTCAGTCCCATCTGGGGGCTGAGTTATAAACCTAAACAATTCCAAAAAACTCCAGGGCTGTGTGTCTGCCTGACTGTCCCCAAGAGCAGCTTCTGGCAGGTGTCCAGAGCTCTCAGAGACACTGAGATGCACCAGTTTTCCAGGAATATGGGGGTGGATAAAGGGGAGACACTGTTGGAGGACAGTGAGAAAGGAAGGACTGATGAGAACTCCCTGGGTCTATAGGGAAGGCTCCTCCTACAAGAAAACATCCATTTAAACCTGACTTTGTCAGACACCAGCAACTCCACCACACTACAGAAGTTATACTAAAACAGGATTTATTCACTCTGCTCCTCTCTGAGCTGCTCTGGTTTGTTATGTGCTCCAACACGGATTCCACTCCAACATCATTCTACCCCTCCATGTTTTCTGTGTCTATAAATGCTATAGATAAATATATACACATATAATGTATAAAAAAGATAAACAATCACACATGCCTGTCCATGTGTGTGTACATTTATATGTGTATAGATAACACAGCACAACTTATAGGACAACATATCTCTTACAGAATCACACAATGACAATCAGTTAGATCAGAGAAGATCTCCCAGCAGACTATCATGGGATGGCAATTGCACCTTCCTCACTGCAGCCAAGCCCTGAGGAGGAAGCAAAGCTCCAGTTCCTGGAGGATATCGAGTTAAGCATTCCTGGCAGACCCTGGGAGGTGGCATCCTGCCACAGAGAGGGGACTGTGCCCCTGCTCAGTGCCTGGGGTGTTTCTGCTCCCCAGGACCACCCCAGCCCGCCCAGGGGAAGGGGTCAGGCACCAGGGCAGAAGCCTCATGAAGGACACAGAGCTGTCCCTGCATCCCCAGCCCTCCAAAGCCACGTCCTGATTTCCTCCCTGTCCCTGCCCCTGTCCCTGATTTTCCCCAAGAACTCAAAGTACCGGTGCTTTAAGGGTTCTTGTCAGTGTAAGCAGGAGCAGGGCCTTGGGAGCTGGGGCTGGGGCTGATGAGACTCAGAGATCTGCTCCTTTCCCAAGAGGAGCCGTTGCTATTTTCACAATGGCACCGCTGCCAACCCAAGCAACAAGTGAGAGCTCGGCAAAGGGACCCTGGGGACGCGGCACCCACGGAGCCCAATTTCTGCTGGCTCCAGAGGCGAGGGCAGGGACGTGCCGTTCCCACCATCCGAGGCTGGGAGAGCAGGGGGGCTCCTGCGCAAAGCTCTCAGCGCAACGCGCGGCACCGCCACCTTCCCCGGGGAAATCCCATCCACCCGCTTCCCCCAGCACATCCCTCCACCCAGCACATCCCTCCCGACGGGTCCCTCGGACCTGCCGAGCGGCACCTCGGGGACAAACCCTCCCCCAGGGCCGGTGTCCCAGGCAGGGAGCGGGAGCGGAGGGCACGGGCAGCGCTGCCCGGCCGGGACGGGGCACTCACCCAGCGCGGCGCGGGGGGCCGGGGGCTCTCGGCCGGCACGATGCGGAGCGAGGACCCGGATCCACCGTCCCCGAGCCGGGAGGGCAGCGCTTATAACACCCCCCGGGCCCCGAGCGCGGCCAATCGGCCGGGCCGAGCTCCCCACGCGAGCACGGCGTGAGGCGACGGCGAGGGAAGGAGATCATCCCTCCCGTCTGGGATGCTCTCCCGGCAGGCAGGGTTTGCTCCCGGGAGGTTATTGGGCGGCATGTTTACGGCCCCTGTGATTTATGGCTGGCACGGCCGCGGCCACCGCGCTGGCAATGCCCAGGGGTTTTATTGGGGGAATAAATCTCCGGAGGAAACAATCATAAATTTTGTAAGAGGAGTGTTTGCAGCTTCGCTCCGAGGGAATGACAGAGGGGAAGCTCTGGCTATCCCCCTCTGACCGGTGAGACATGAACGTTTAATTAAAATCATCAGGTGTTGCACAGTAAGCCCAAAGTGGATGGTACAAAAGCAAAGACAGCTCGGGCAGCGGGTGTCCCTCACCCAGCCCCGGGTGTCCCTTCCCCAGCCCCGGGTGTCCCTCACTCAGCCCCGGGTGTCCCTCACCCAGCCCCGGGTGTCCCTTCCCCAGCCCCGGAGCTGGCTGTGGGGATGTTTCCTGGCAGTGTTTATCTGGCAGTGTTTATCCGTGCCACCTCAGCTCCTGGGGGGAAATTGCCTTTAACCCCCATTTCTGTGCCTGAGCCGGGACACGGGAGAGCGAACGGGTTTGGGAAGTGGCTGGAGAAAATGCAGCTCCTGCTGCTGTAAAGCCGTCTGTGCTGGGGCACTGCTCTCCATGCTCACCTGTAAATTCACATCAGCTCAGAGCCACTGGGGTTGGAAAAGCCCTCCCGGCCCATGGAGAGGGAAAGGGAAAGGGGGAAAGATTTGGTTGGAAGGAACCTACAACAAACCAGTCCAACAGCTTGACCACTCCTGTAAAATTGGAGATTATCACAAAAAGACTTTTCAGCCCAGAGCAGTGGCAATGAAGCAATACAGGAATGGTCTGTAACATAATGGACAGGGAGGAGGTGATCCATATGGAATCATTATTTCTCTGCACTCACACTATCAGAACCAGGAAGGGGAGAACACGCCCTGAAAACATCAGGCAGATTAAAGACATATTTAAGGATATTTATAAATACATATTTAAGGTCACTTCCAACCCAAATCATTCTATGACTTTAAACAAGTAAAAATGTACTGGTTTTAATGAGCTTATAATGGAATTCTGGGACTCATCACCGCTGGGTGTTGTGGGACCCAAAGTATATAGAAAAAAGGATTAGTCAAGTCCAGAGGTTAGAAATTCATTGATTTCTACGAAACGTGATGGCTGAGGTGCTGCCTCCTGCTCAGGAAGCCTCTGAATTGATTGACAGATGCTGGGACATGTGCCAAGGGAATAATAAACAGTGAATTACCTTCCTAAATAGCCACTAATAACCATTATTAACGACCCTTTAAGGAACAGGATCCCCCTTTGAGGGTTATTAATTCGTCTGAGGCAGGATGGCAGGATGGCAGGACCTTTAGTTTGCTCTAGTGGAACAAAATCCCAGACTGGTTTGGGTTGGGAGGGACCTCAAAGCCCATCCAGTTCCACCCCCTGCCATGGGCAGGGACACCTTCCACCAGCCCAGGCTGCTCCAAGCCCCGTCCAACCTGGCCTGGGACACTTCCAGGGATCCAGGGGCAGCCACAACTTGCTTGAATAACCCCCCACCTATTGCACAGTGTGAGATCATTTCATCTTGCACCAGATAGGCTCCAAATCTTGCAGTTCCCCTGATTTGTGCCTCCAGGCTCACCCACCAGGAGCTTCTCTCGAGGATGTCTTGGCACTGTGCTCCCTCCAAGCCACCCTGGCTGGATTTCTTCTTAATCCTTTTTCCCAGACATGTGGGTATTGCTGTCTGTGGGGAGGGCCTGTGAGGAGCTGCTCATCTATTTTCCCATCTTTAAAAAACACAAGAAGAGCTCTGCCAGCAGCCCAGCTGAGGGGGGCACAGCCACCACTGGGCAGCCAGCAGTCTGTGCTGGAAATGTTTATACTTTGAGGCTAAGCCAGTCCTAAGCATATGGATTGTCCAGGGCAGAGTTCAGTGGGTCAGAGCTGGTAGGAGTGTGGGAAAAGATGACGAGGAGGGAAGGGAAAGAGGGGGGGGTTTGGTCACAGAGTCATGGAATCATTGGTTTTGGAAAAGACTTCCAAGACTATTGAGACTGACTGGCTGACAAGGTGGGGATTGGTCACAGGTTGAGTATGATGATCTGGGAGGGCTTTTCCGACCCTGGTGATTCCGGGATTCTGTGATTCACTGATTCACGGCCTCATGAACAAGGTCCCACTCCAGCGTGGCCTCCTTTACACCTGCTCAGCTGCAGCTCGTTCTGAGGGCTGTTTGAGCAGACAAACAGTGTCTGTAGTTGAAACGATGCCAAAATCCCAGGCAAAGCTAAGTGGTGTCAGCCAATTTCCTGTGCTGCCCTGAGCAACTCCCAGGAGATGTGCGGCGATGGATGCCCGTCCTGCCAAGGGAACGAGCCCTGGGAGGGCAAACATTGACACAGTCAGTGCCTGACCTGGTGCAGCAGGGAAATAACAGGGTCGGGGGTGCAGAAATGCAGAGGGGAAGGGCCACAGAGGCAGCAGACTCTGCTTTTGGCGTGAGAGGTGGAAAATCAAACAGCCCCAGAGGAACCTGCAAACAGGGTTTTGTTTTCCCACATTGAGCAGAGCCGGTAGAGGCGACTCAGAGGCAGCTGAGAGGGCAGTGCTGGTCAGCACGACCTGCAGGTGATTCGCTCAGTACAAACTCACAGCAGCACCATGTGCAGCGTGTCCCAAACCTCCACCAGGCAGGGTGGTGGTGTCTGAAAGCTGTATATAAACTAGATTTAAAGCTCTTAGAGGGTGTCCAGAGGAGGGAGAGGGGATGGGGAAGGGCCTGGAGGGGCCGTGAGGAGCAGCTGAGGGCACTGTGCTGGTGCAGCTGGAGCAGAGGAGGGCAGAGCTCAGCGGGGGCTGCAGCTCCTCCCGAGGGGCAGCTCCCACCTCTGCTGGCTGGGACAGGGACAGCAGCCAGGGAAGGGCTGGAGCTGTGCCAGGGCAGGCTCAGGT
>NW_020957623.1:3735-5731 GCF_003031625.1 Empidonax traillii | reverse complement strand
ACACAAGCCCCAGGAATTTCACATTTGCCTTCACCTCATTCCTCGAGGTTTAAAGAGACCAAAATTCCAGAAAACAGACTCATAGGATCACCGAGTGGTTTGGGTTGGGAGGGACCTTAAAGCTCATCCATTCCCACCCTCTGCCATGGGCAGGGACACCTCCCACCAGCCCAGGTTGCTCTAGTCCAGGTTGCCCTGTCTAACCTGGCCTTGGACACCTCTGGGGATATAATTCTGAAACTGCTTTGTGTTTTGATCTCTTAACAGATTTGATGTTCTGCAGATTGAAGTAGTTTCATTCTGATAAGGCCAAACGTGTCTATTCGCCTTTACCACTCCCCTGTAACTGGATTTTGGGAAAATATTGCACCAGGCATCTCAGTAATGGCACGAGGAGATGAGAGCAGAGCTGTGGGGAGCAGCAGTAACAATGTTATGCTGCAATTCTGCAAAGACTTCTTCAAAATAAATCACTGGGATGTCACCGAACGGGTCGAAATTCAATCTGGCAAAATGTTATCAGGCAGTTCTGCTTCCAGAAGGGACGGGAGAAGGATCCAGGGGAATTCATAATGGATAATGAGGAACTGTGAGTGAACTCAGAACCTTGTGCTGCTCCTGCATAGATGGTGTTTGTATCACAGACCGGTTGTTTCTCTCGGGGGGGACCTTCTGGCTCTGCAATCCCTGCCAGGAGGGGGGAGCCGGGGGGGGTCGGGCTCTGCTCCCAGGGAACAGGGACAGGAGGAGAGGGAACGGCCTCCAGCTGGGCCAGGGGAGGCTCAGGTTGGGTATTGGGAAGATTTCACCATGGAAAGGGCTGTCCAGCCCTGGCACAGCTGCCCAGGGCCAAAGCTGAGGGTTTATTCATGACCTGCAGAGCTACAAACACGGAGCCATCGACCCACCACCTCCAACTGCCATGGGAGCTTGGACCCCACATGCAGCCCCAAATCTGGGGCACTCAGTGCAGAGCTGGACCTGTTGAACTCAGAAGCTGCATTTTTGGAGTTTTCCCCCATCATCTGAAAAGCCCCATCTCCCTCTGTGGTGTCCCACATCACGTACCCAAACCCTCCAGTTCCTCCTGGCCTCCCCCATGACCTGCTGCTCTCTCAGGGCTGAGATTAACGTATGGAATCTGTTTATCCAGAGCCTGCTCTGTCTGGGGATGTGGATATGGAGGCATAAACAGAGGATTTTGTGTTCTTAAACTAGGTCAGAACATTAGTCCATGTCCAGCTCCAAAGATAGAACAAACTTTCCCAAAGAAAGTGACCCTCCCAGGATCCCCCCATTCATGCTGGTTTACAGAAAGTTCCCAGGAATTTCACAGGAGGGTGAAATCCCAAGATGCAGGAGCAGAGGAGCTGGGTGGCTGCTACTGAAAACAATAAACCAGGAAAACATCTCAGTGGAATTCATAGGAGTATCCCTGATCCAACCATGTTCCAGAGCTGGTCTGTGAACTTTAACTTCTTAGGGCCCATTCTTCCTCCCTTGCAGAGCAGATGACGTTTGACCATTAAGGAAGTTGTGCTGGTGCTGCTGCAGAGAGACCTCTCCCTTTCTGGGAAGAAAAACTCTTCAAATCCATGAACACAAAGCAGCTGAATCCCCTGGGAGGGCTCTGTGGGGTCAGCTGACTCCAAAGGAATGTCACAAAAATGTGAGATGGGTACAAAACACAAGGGTTGGTCAGAACAGGAAGTGAGGCAGTGTCTGGACATCATTTGTTCATCATCATTCTCAAAAGATTTGGATTGGAAGGGAGCTTAAAGATCATCCAGTCCCATACTCTTTCCATGGGCAGGGACACCTTCCACCAGCCCAGGATGCTCCAAGCCCCGTCCAACCTGGCCTGGGACACTTCCAGGGATCCAGGGGCAGCCACAGCTTCTCTGCCCAACCTGTGCCAGGGCCTGCCCACCCTCCCAGCCAGCAATTCCTTCCCAATCTCCCATCTCTCCCTGCCCTCTGGCAGTGGGAAGCCATT
>NW_020957623.1:0-3282 GCF_003031625.1 Empidonax traillii | reverse complement strand
TGCTCCAAGCCCCGTCCAACCTGGCCTTGGACACTTCCAGGGATCCAGGGGCAGCCACAGCTTCTCTGCCCAACCTGTGCCAGGGCCTGCCCACCCTCCCAGCCAGCAATTCCTTCCCAATCTCCCATCTCTCCCTGCCCTCTGGCAGTGGGAAGCCATTCCCTGTGTCCTGTCCCTCCATCCCTTGTCCCCAGTCCCTCTCCAGCTCTCCTGGAGCCCCTTTAGGCCCTGCCAGGGGCTCTCAGGTCTCCCTGGATCCTTCTCTTCTCCAGGTGAGCCCCCCCAGCTCTCCCAGCCTGGCTCCAGAGCAGAGGGGCTCCAGCCCTGGCAGGATCCTTGGAGCTCCTGAATTCTCCTTGCTGTGGTGGAGTAGAAGGTGACAACTCCCCCTGTTTGGTGGCACAGGGGGGATGTGTGATGGGAACTGCAGAGTGCAGGCACAGGGCTGAGGAAAGGCAGGCCAGGGAAAGGATGGACAGCTGGAAAGCGCTGGTAGAAGAATTGCTCTGTGCATTATTGCCTTGGGCACCATCAGTGGAAAGTTAAACAGAGAAAAGCAAACAGGGAATGTTGGGAAGACACGTGGTGCTGTCAATGATTAAAGGAAGGGGGTGAATCGCTGGGACCCGGGACAGCTGGAGAGCAGCTGGGTCTGGGGCAGCTGCAGGGATGGGGAGTTGATGTGAGCATCAGGGAGCACACTGCATGAGCCAGCCGTGTCCTGGGCTCACCCCTACAGCCTGGGCACTGCTCCCATGAGACCACCCAGGGATTGCTGGGTCCAGCTCTGGGGCCTCCAGCAGAAGGACATGGAGCTGCTGCAGCAAGCCCAGAGGCCACGGGGATGCTCCAAGGGCTGGAGCCCCTCTGCTCTGGAGCCAGGCTGGGACAGCTGGGGGGGTTCACCTGGAGAAGAGAAGGATCCAGGGACACCTGAGAGCCCCTGGCAGGGCCTGAAGGCTTGGGCCAGCAGCTCCTGTCTCCATCATACAGTGAAAGCTGAGGGGTCTTACATGGTCACACAGCTCTGGGAACAGTTTCATGTCCTGGGCTGAACAGGGGTATTGTAAATAAAATCACAGGTCTGGTGACGCTGTTTGTATTTTTGCAGAGACCAAAACCCTCTCAGCAGTGAATTCCCTGATGAAAAGCTGCCCCCAGCAGTCTTGTCTACCCCACCTTCAGTAAGGCAGCTTCCCCACATGGCCACACCCAGCTCTGCCCTCCCACAGCCCTTCGGAGAGTGGGGCATCCCACAATGGGAGGTGGGATAATGTGCATGGCCCTGCTGTGAGACACCCCCCTGCCATGGTGTGGGGAGGAGAGACTCCCAGGAGCCAAAAAGCCCTGTGCAGGACCAGCCCATCAGTTAGATGTTAGGAAGACTTTACATAATTTCTTCTTAATTTCTAAATAGATATGTGGAAGGAATTCTTCCCTGGGAGGGTGGGCAGGCCCTGGCACAGGTTGGGCAGAGAAGCTGTGGCTGCCCCTGGATCCCTGGAAGTGTCCCAGGCCAGGTTGGACGGGGCTTGGAGCACCCTGGGCTGGTGGAAGGTGTCCCTGCCCATGGCAGGGGTGGCACTGGGTGGGCTTGAAGGTCCCTTTCAACCCAAACCACTCTATGATTCTATGATTAACAAAGGAAAAGCCACAGTGAACCAGTCCCAGGATCACTGGCAGGACTGGGCACAGCAGCAGAAAATGAGGAGAACACAGTGGGACATTCAGTGTCTGCTCAGGTCGCAGTCCCCTTCAAATATCCAGATTTTCAGGAGATTTGGTGCTCAGCCCTTTGGGAGGTGCCCAAAAGCTTCTCAGCAGCACAGGCAGGAGGACAGGCTGGGGCCAGGGTCCTGCTGCCTGTGGAATGAGGAGAGCTGGGAAGGACACCTGGAGATCACCCTGGGAATGAATGGGGCAGCAGCAGGAGCAGCCTGGGCCATGCTGGGCCCTGCAGGGCTGAAGCAGCTGGGCAGGAGAGGGAAGGGAGGGGGAGGGAGATGAAGGCAGGGAAAAGTCAATGTTTGTGCTGAACCGAGTGTGGTCAGACCAGGAGAGAGAACATCTCCCTGGGAGATGAGAAGCAGCCCCATTACGTGTGACTCTGTATTGATTTCTTCCCCTTTTGTTCCAGTTTGGCAAAGCGTGTGATGTTTTAGGAGGGAGCTTTATCAGCTAAACCTGCAGGTCAATTAACCAAACTCTCCATGATGGAAGGAAAATGCGTTTGTGCTGTGCAGCTGCCAACAAGGTTAAATGGAAAGGAAGACATTCAGAGGCTCAGACAAGACCAAGAAACTGAATCCCAGAATCCCAGAGTCCCTGAGGCTGGAAAAGCCCTCCAAGCCCATGGAGCCCATCCTGTGCCCCATCCCCAGAGTACTGAGGATAACTGAGGAGCACAAACTGCTTGAGATTTGACTCAGACTCTGACCCCTCAGAGAATCACAGGATCACAGACAGGTTTGAGTTGGGAGGGACCTCAAAGCTCATCCAGTGCCACCCCCTGCCATGGGCAGGGACACCTTCCACCAGCCCAGGGTGCTCCAAGCCCCGTCCAACCTGGTCTGGGACACTCCCAGGGACGGGGCAGCCACCACCTACTCTGAACCATTTGAGAGAATGAGGGACACCTGTAATTATTGACCAAGGCTGGATTTTAGAGTGGCTTTCAATCATCACAGTATAACAGTATCACAGAATCATTTAGGTTGGAAAATACTTCTGAGACCATCGAGTGCAATCATCTCAGAAAAGTCTGGGGTTCAAAGGAGCTTTAAGATCCCCCAGTTCCAGCCCACCTGCCGCAAACCCATCTCTATGTACGAGATTAAAAGTAATATTTAGCCAAGCAATTTCCTCCCAGCACTTTCATAACTCCCTGTTTGTTGTTTCTGCCAGAGACTTCTGCAAATTCTTGGTTTGAATCAAGCCCTCAAAGAATTTGCCCTTTCACAGGACAAACATCCCTGTTTTCCTCAGGCAGCCCCTGTACTCAGGTGACAGCAGAGGATGTGGGGAGGGCACCAGGACATGCCCTGGCTGCTCACAGAGCTCAGAGGGAGCTGTGTTTAACCAGTCCCAAACCCCACAGGGCTTCCCCAGGGACCCAGAGCTCCTGCCTTTGCTCCTCAGGGCGTGGGAGCACCAGGGGAATGAGTGCAAGGTTTCCTCTGAGAACAAGCACCAGAGCTGCAAGGAAAGGCTGCAATCCAGGGCTGCACCAGCTCAGCAGCTGGTGGTTTTCTGGGTGCACTCAGAGCCCACCAGGAGCTGACA
>NW_020957622.1:23114-24678 GCF_003031625.1 Empidonax traillii | reverse complement strand
ACCCCCTGGGCCTGCTCTGGGCCCTGCAGCTCCTTGCCCTGCTCCCAAGGGCTCTGGGGGTGCTTCATGCTCAGGCCTTGGGCTTTAGAGCTCAGAGTGGGGATTGGGCAGAACTTTGGCAGGTTTGCTGTTCTGCTGGCAGGGTCTGGTTCATGATTAGGGGAACAGCTTTTTGGGCTGGGTCAGGATTAAAGCTTGGTTTTCATATTGGTAATACAGGTTTGGGATTGGAGTGGGCATTGGAAGACAGAAAAGAGTCTGGAGTTCTGCATTTTGGGTTTTTCTGGCATGGAATGAGTGCAGTGGATTCCTGTCAATGGAAGGGGCAGCACTTTTGGGCAGTGTTGGGGCTTGAGGTTTCAAAGATGGTAAAGGTGCCTCAGGAGTGTTTGCACAGTCAGTGTTTCAGCACCCTCAGCATTCCCTGAACCTGCTTGTACCTCAGCAAAATCTTTCCTCTCTGTTTGCCAAGCCCCCCTTTCCTTCCCCAGATATCCAACCCTTTTTGTCCCAGTTCCTCCTGATCTCCCACAAACTCTCATCAGGGTTGGCTCAGCTTTGTGATGACACTGTGAAACCTCATGGAATCAAGGGGCCATTGTGGCACTCAGTACCTCTTGGAAAGAAAGGAACACAGGGACACTGTGAAATCTTGTGGAACCAGGGCACCATTTAACATCTATGGCCTTGTGGAACAAAAGGAACCCTGAAACCTTTTGGAACCTGATGGAACCAGGGAGCCATTGTGTCACTGTGGTGCCTCCTGGAAACAAAGAAACCCTGGGACACAGTGGAACCTCATGAAATGAAGGGGGTTCTGTGACACCACAGGGCCTTTTTGGAGCCAAATGGACCTTGGGCCACTGGGGAACCCCATGGAATCAAGGGGTCATTGTGACACCGAGGACACCTCATGGACTCAAGGGACCACTGTGACACTGCAGGGCATTCTGGAGCCAAAGGAACCCGGGGACACTGAGCAGCCTCCTGGAATCAAGAGGACACTTTGACACTGCAGGGCCTCATGGAAACCAAACCAAATCCAGGCTTGTCCAGGTCCTGGGGGTAATTCAGAAGGGAGGCAGCAGGGATTGCTCCCTACAGACCCACCACTCCAATGGTCTCTCCCTGCCCTGAAGGTTTCTGGCCATCAGGCTGTAGCTGAGGGGCTTGGGCAGGGCCATGAGGAGGGGGGAGAACAAGGGCTGTGTCCGACTCTGCCAGGAAGGCTGTGCTGGGCAAGGAGGAGGAGGCTGCAGCAAACAGTGGCACTGCTGAGCTGAGAGGAGCAGGGGGAGAGACCTTGTGCCTGCCCACGCTGGGCAGGAGCTGCCCCAGGATGGCAGCTCTGAAGCACTCCCAGCATGTCTCTGGCAACAGCAGGGCAAGACTGGATTTCCAAATCAGGGTGGGACTGCAAAGAGCAGGAGTGTCCTGGTGTCACTGCAGGAGAGTTCCAGCCCTGCAGCAAGGGCACAGGAGAAGTGACCCAGTCCATGCAGTGGCCTCAGAAGATCCCACAGCATCCTGTAGATGCTGTCAGGGAAGCCAACTCTGCTTCAGT
>NW_020957622.1:15168-16500 GCF_003031625.1 Empidonax traillii | reverse complement strand
CTCCTGAACCCCCTTGTTTTTAAGGGTTGTTTCCCAGGGTATGCTCTGGACTAGACTCCTGAATAGGTCAAAATCTGCCCTCTGGAAGTCCAGCGTAGAGGTTTTATTGTTGGCTCGCCTGGAATCTCCGAGTATTGAAAATTCTATTATTTCATGGTCACTATTTCCCAGGCGGCCTTCAACCACTACATCTCCCACCAGCTCTTCTCTGTTTGTAAACAGCAGGTCTAGCGGGGCCTTACCCCTGGTAGGTTCATTTACCAGCTGATGAAGGAAATTGTCCTCTATACACTCCAGGAACCTCTTAGACTTCCTCTTCTCTGCAGTATTGAGCTCCCAGCATATATCTGGCAGGTTAAAGTCACCCACAAGGACAAGGGCTGACGATTTTGAGACATCTGCCAGCTGCTTATAGAATAATTCATCTCCTTCATCATCCTGGTAGGGCGGTCTGTAACAGACACCTATGGTGATGTCAGCCTTGTTGGTCTTCCCCCTGATTCTGACCCACAGGCACTCGACATTATCATTGCTGACCTGAATTTCAACAGAGTCAAGAGACTCCCTAACATATAAAGCCACCCCTCCACCCCTCCTACCCTGCCTGTTCTTTCTGAAGAACTTGTAGCCTTCCATAGCAGCACTCCAGTCATGCGAGTCATCCCACCATGTTTCTGTGATGGCGACTACATCATGGCCTTCGTGCCGCACAGTGGCTTCTAGTTCCTCTTGTTTGTTGCCCATACTGCGTGCATTAGTGTACATGCACTTCAGGTGGGCTGTTGATTTAATTCTTAACTCAGGCTTTCCATCCCTAGGTTTCTCCCATAGTGAGAGCTCAGTCCCCTCCCAGCCCAGGCTGCCTCTCATCTCTCTGCCTTCTCTCCTGTGCCCTGGGTGCTGCAGGCAGCGCCCTCAGCCCTGCTGGGCTGTGCAGAGGAGCTGATCACCGGCAGAGCTCTCTTTTTTTTGGAAGCTGTGCTCTGTTGCCAGGAGCTCCCTGTGTTCCAGGAGCCCAGGCCAGCTCAGCAGCACAGCAACAGCCCCAGGCATTTCATCACCCTCGGGGCTTTGGGAATGAGTCCCTGAACATCAGACCCTGAGGAGAGTTGCAGGAACCTCTTGAGAAAGCAAAGTGAGATTCAAACTGTGAAGTTTCTTGTGGTGTTAATGGGTCCCACTGAGGGACTCAGTTTAGAAATTATCTTGTTAGAGCACAATTCTGGAAACTGTGATGACAGGTCAGAGAACCACAAAATCATCAAGGTTGGAAGAGACCTTCAAGATGTTTTGGTCCAACTGTCAACCAGACCCACCATAATCACCTCTAAA
>NW_020957622.1:9540-12609 GCF_003031625.1 Empidonax traillii | reverse complement strand
AACAAAGGAGCATTGTGACACTGTGGAACCTCATGGAATAAAGGAATCTGTGAGACACTGGATTTTTGGGATAATTGTTGACTCAGAACTGCAGTGTGTGTGTGAGTGGGGAAGGGACAAAGGGAAAGGTGGAATTTCCCAAAGGTGAGGTGGCGCCCTGTTCCATAGCCCAGCCCTTGGAGCCTTGTTGGGCAGCCCTGGAGCTGCCCCATCCCACACCCTGGGCCCCTAACCCAGCCCCAGACTGGCTCCAGCACACCAGGAGCTCTGCCCCTCACCCTCCTGGAGCCCCAGAGTGGCCACTGGGCCACAAGTCCCCCCTGGGGGGTGGGCACGGGGGGCAGAGCAAATCAAACAAGCCCCGTGTGACCATCGCGTGGTTGGACCCTCCATCTGGGCACGGGGAAGCTGCACTGGAACCAGACTGAGGGTGGGAGCTGAAATTCTCTCTTCTTCACTCTCTTTCTTTACTTCTTCTTCTCTTCATCTCCTTTCTTAATATTTTGGGTCACTTAAAACCGGATGGGCTGGTTTTTGCTGGCTTGTCTGGGTTGGCTTTTGATCAGTCAGTGCTTTGGGGAATACTCTATTCTGGTGGAACGCTGCCCTTTCAGCTTTTGCCAAACTCCTTTATTTGCTAAAGGTTCAAGTTATCATCATGGCTGGGCTTGGGGAACGAAGATTTGAGAAGGGCTCTACCCACGCTTGTTTCAAGCACGCCGATGGCGAAAAAGGCCAATGCCAGATAGACAAGTCCGGTTGCAGAAGGCACAGTGGAAAGACTCCCTTGGTGAGATGGACGAGATGGAGGCAGCGCTGATGGAAGTGTTCTAAGGGACACAAGTGGTGGCGGTAAATGACCCATGATTTAGATCCATATAAAAGAGTGGACAGTACAAAGGCTCTGTAAATGCTGATCTTTGTACTGTTCTTCAGCTGTTTATTTCGCCACATTTTTTTTTGGCGTTTACCAAAGGCTCTCTATGTATTTGCTAGCATACTGTCTCTTTCTGCATCACTCTTACCATCTGAAGTAATGATGCTTCCAAGGTAATTAAATTGCTGGACTAATTTGAGCTCTGATTCACCAATGGTGATATGGAGATGATGGAAGACTTCCTGAGGTGCAGGCTGATAGAAAACTTCTGTCTTCTTCAAGCTGACTTCCAGCCCAAAAAGCTCAGCAGGCTCTGCAAAGCAGGATGTAAAACGCTGCAGAGCTCCTTCTGTGTGGGCGACAAGGGTGGCAGTGTCAGTGTAAAGCAGCTCATGGACAAAATGATTTAAGGTCTTAGTGTGGGCTTTCAGTCGCCTTAGGTTGAAAAGGCTCCCATCAGTACGATATCAGATGTAGATACCGTTTTCTTCATCGAGGTCTGCCATGGCCCTTTGGAGCATTTTGCTGAAGAAGACTGTGAATAAAGTTGGTACAAGAACACAGCCCTTCTTCACACCACTGGTTATTGGAAAGGGCTCAGAAAGTGCATTGCCATATCTGACTTGGCCACGCTGATCCTCATGAAGCGAAGATGATCATTTTAAGGAACTTGGGGGGACATCCCAAACCTTCCAAAATCTGCCACAGACCTTTTCTGCTCACAGTATTGAAAGCCTTGGTGAGATCAGCAAAGGTTACATAGAGTCCTTTGTTCTCTTCCCTACACTTCTCTTGCAGTTGTCTGAGTACAAATACCATGTCTGTGGTACCCCCATTGGCTTGGAAACCACATTGGCTTTCCGGTAGAAGTTCTTCTGCTATAGCAGGTATTAATCTGTTCAAAAGAATTCTTTCACCAGAGTGCCAAAGCTTTACAAAAACAATTTGGTCTCCCTCAAATTCAAGCAAAATCTATTCTATCATCCTGTAGGGACTGTCAATTGGTTACTGCATTAAAATTAGAAGGTACAAATCCCAGAGGATTAGAACCTCTACAAATCTGGCAAACAGATGTAACTCATGTGGCTTCATTTGGAAAATTAAAATTTGTGCATGTATCAGTTGATACTTTTTCAGGTTATATTGCTGCTACCGCACACCCTGCTGAGAAAAGTCAAGATGTCAGAAACACCTAATGACAGCCTTTGCACATATGGGAGTACCAAAACTAATAAAAACAGAGAATGGTCCCTCATATGTGTCAAAGGAGACTCAAAGTTTCTTTACCTTGTGGGGCATCGAGCACAGGACTGGGATCCCCCACAGTGCTACAGGACCTGGCAGAGTTGAGTGTGCCCACTAATCTATCAAAACCATGCTTAAAACACAGAAAAGGCGGAAAATTGGGTTAACCCCTCAAGAACAGAAAGCTTTATATGTCTTGAATTTTTTTAAATTGGATTGTAATATATACTACTCCAGTTCAAAGACATTTTAATTCCCAAAGCACTCTGCAAGTAATAGAAGCCAACATTATTTTTAAAGATTTAATAGCAGGCAAATGGGTAGGTCCTTTCTCTCTCATCACATGGGGGGAAGGTCACGCTTGTGTTTTAACAGACGTTGGTCCAACTTGGATTGCATCCAAATGGATCAAGCCATACCGAGAAGACTCTTCGTCATCTCCTGTTTCATCCTGATCTTCCCTGTGGTGCAGTCGATGCCCCTCCCACCATGGACATTCCAAACCTCAGACAGTGTATGGGTAAAATTGGCAAATGCTACAGGTTCTGACACTTTGTGTTTATCTCTTTCAAATTAGGAAATCCCTTTAAGGCATGTCTTGTGGGAATGCCTATATCCTCCCAGCAAGAATTAGCTGTGCTTTATTGCAATTTTCCCAATCCCATTAAATGGCCTCTGACCATGTCCACTTGAGTACAAATTGTAACTATTCAAGCATTTGTAGACATTGAGCTGCTGGAATTAGATTTGCTGGAATTAATTAAGACCCATTCCTGCTTCATTTTGAAGAAGTACAACACAATGGGAATCACTGTATATGATGTGACACCACAAAAAACTATCTGTACAAACATCTTGTGTGGTGCAACAGCAAAGGGCCTGGCATCGTTAATACTGAAAGAGTAAAGAAACCGATGGTCTTGCCAAAAGGAGAGTTTCTGATCTGT
>NW_020957622.1:4812-7366 GCF_003031625.1 Empidonax traillii | reverse complement strand
GCCCCTTGGTTCCCTGAGGATCCAAAATGTTTCTGGGCTCCTGTGGTTTCATGAGGGCCCACATGTCAAATGGCCCCTTGGTTCCATGAGTATCCACAGTGTCCCAGTTTTCCTTTGTTTCCATGAGGCCCTGGAATGTCCCAATGACCCCTTGGCTCCATGAATTCCAGAATGTCTTGGAGCTCCTTTGGTTCCACTGGGAGCTGCACGTCCCACTGTTCCCTCATCACCGTGATGTTCTCCACAACTCCTTTAGTTCCATGAGGCTCTGCAGGGTAACAACTGGCCCTTGACTCCATGAGGTTCCAAAAAGTCCCAGGGTTTTGTTTGGCTCCAGAAGGCCTTGCAGAGTCACAATAGCCCCTTGATTCCAGGGGGTTCCCCAGTGTCACAATGGTCCCTTTAGCTCCGTTTGGCTCTTTGACATCCCGTGACCTCCCGGCTCTTGAGGAGCCCTGAGAACTTCCCCAGGGGGAAGGGCTGGATTGTGCCCTGGGATGGGGCAGCCCCGGCTGGACGGACACACTGGGAATGAGAGGCTGGGAAGCAGAGCTGGGAAAGGGCCCTGGGGGTGCTGGTGGGTGCCAGTTGTCCCTGAGTCAGCAGTGCCCTGGCAGCCAGGAGGGCCAAGCCTGTGCTGGGGGCATCAGGGAGGGGATTGTCCCGCTCTGCTCTGCCCTGGGGCGGCCTCACCTGCAAGATTGGGGCAGTTTAGGGGGACACAATGGAAGGGAGAGATGGAGCTGTTGGAGAGTGTCCAAAGGAGGCAGCGAGGATGGGGAAGGGCCTGGATTTGAAGGTGTGTGAGGACACTGAGGGCACTTGGTGTGTTCAGCTGCAGAAGAGGAGACTGAGCGGAGACCTCACTGCAGTCACAACTTCCTGGGCAGGGGTAAAGGAGGGGCAGGCTCTGAGCTCTGCTCTGGGGGGACCAGGGACAGCACTGAAGGAATGGCCTGAAATTGTGTCAGGGCAGGGTTAGGTTGGATTTTTGAAAAAGATTCTTCCCCCAGAGGGTGGTTGGGCACTGAACAGGCTCCCCAGGGCAGTGGGCACAGCACCAAGGCTGACAGAGCTCAACAAGTGTTTGCATGATCCTCTCAGGCTCATGGTGGGACCCTTGGGGATGGTCCTGTGCAGGGCTAAGGGTGATCCTTGGGGGTCGCTTCCAACTCAGCCTATTCTCTGACTCTGTGATTATCAACCCTGTGTTCAGCACAAATCCAAAACACAGCCCTGCACTGGCCACGGGGAAGAAATTTAACTGGACTCTCTCTGAAACCAGCACAGCCATTATGGGCTCTCACAGAAACATCCCAGAGTCCATTTGCCACCTGGAACCAGTCACTCTGAGTTCCTGGTTCCCCAGCCCCAGGGATGGTTTTCTTTGGCTGCTCATTCCTCCACACTCTCCTTTCAGTGATGGCATCTAAACCAGACAAGCCCCTGGGAATAAATTACTTCTAAGTCTTCAATTCTTTTGTGGTTAATTAGGCAGATCTCAGAAGTGCATTCAAAGTGAATATATTGTATTAAAGAAGCAATGAGAAAATATTTCCTTTTTCTGTGGCCTCTTTATTTTTTACTGCTTTTACATTGATATCAGCAATCCCCAGTCGATATTGATCCCAAGCACTTCCTTATTCAGTCTGAATAGATACAAAAATCAAGACCTTTTATGTCTGACAATCCATCAGACTTTATCCCTATCCCCATCCCACCATTCCGTCATCCATCCCCTGGGACTCAAAGCAGCCTTGGGCAAATTTGAGCTTTCTCCACTAAAGACTGGGCCTACAGGTTTCATCTCCTTGGCACCAACTCCCACCTGCTTGGCTTGGAGAAAGAGCTGCATGAGACACAGAATGATGTTCATTTTTTGCCAGCAAAAAAACCCAGAAGAACGCACAGCTCAATAAAACATCTCCTAATCCTCTGCAGTATATTAGGTCCACATTGCCTCCACTGAAGTCCATTTTCTGCAGTAGATTGTCTGAGACCAACGGCAAACACCTTCTGTGTCAAGCACAGATCCCAAGATCCCCCAAACACTCCCTGTCCCGGATTCTGTCCATATTTGCCCTTTGCACACAGCGAGTCACACACTGAAGTCACAAGTTCCCTTGATCCACAGAGGCAGGAAAAGGGAGAAGGTGAATGAATTTCTGTGCTGTCCCAAGCTGAATCTGCACTAATGGCAATATTCTGGGCTTACAGGACCTTTATCAAACACATTCTGCAGCATCTGTTCACTGGATAAACATCTGTGTGGCTGGGCAGGCCCAAGGAGTGGTGGGAAATGGAGTTCCATCCAGGGGTGTTCCCAGGGCTCAGCACTGGGCTCAGGGCAGTTCAATGTCTTTATCCATGATCTGCACAAGGGGATCAGGGCAGCCTTAGTCAGTTCACAGGGGACACCAAGCTGGGTGGGAGTGTTGATGTGCTGGAGGGCAGGAAGGCTCTGCAGAGGGATCTGGACAGGCTGCATCGATGGGCCCAGGACACTTGGAGGAGGCTCAACAAGGCCAAGTGCCGGGTCCTGCCCTGGGCTCAC
>NW_020957622.1:0-1729 GCF_003031625.1 Empidonax traillii | reverse complement strand
CTTCCTGGGCAGGGGTAAAGGAGGGGCAGGCCCTGAGCTCTGCTCTGGGGGGACCAGGGACAGCACTGAAGGAATGGCCTGAAATTGTGTCAGGGCAGGATTAGGTTGGATTTTTGAAAAAGATTCTTCCCCCAGAGGGTGGTTGGGCACTGAACAGGCTCCCCAGGCAGTGGGCACAGCACCAAGGCTGACACAGCTCAAGAAGTGTTTGGATGATCCTCTCAGGCTCCTGGTGTGACCCTTGGGGATGGTCCTGTGCAGGGCTAAGGGTTGACTGCATGATCCTTTGGGGTCCCTTTCAACTCAGCACATTCTGTGACTCTGTGATTATCAACCCTGTGTTCAGCACAAATCCAAAACACAGCCCTGCAGTGGCCATGGGGAAGAAATTTAACTGGACTCCCCCTGAAACCAGCACAGCCATTATGGGCTCTCACAGAAACATCCCACAGTCCATTTGCCACCTGGAACCAGTGACTCTGAGTTCCTGCTTCCCCAGCCCCAGGGATGGTTTTCTTTGTCTGCTCATTCCTCCACGTTCTCTTCTCAGTGATGGCATCTAAACCAGACAAGCCCCTGGGAATAAATTACTTCTAAGTCTTCCATTCTTTTGTGGTTATTAGACATATCTCATAAGTGCAATCCAAGTGAATATATTGTATTATTAAACAACGAGTAAAGATGTATTTTTTATAAACTGTTTATCTGCTTCCTGGTTTTAGGCTCATATAAGCAATCCTCAGTCAATATTGATCCCAAGCACTTCCTTATTCAGTCTGAAAAAATACAAAAATCAGGACCCTTTGTGTCTGACAATCCATCAGACTTTATCCCTATCCCCACCCCACCATTCCCTCATCCAACCCCTGGGACTCAAAGCAGCCTTGGGCAAATCTGAGCTTCCTCCACTAAAGGCTGGACCTGCAGGTTTCATCTCCTTGGCACCAACTCCCACCTGCTTGGCTTGAAGAAAGAGCTGCACAAGGCAGTGGGTTTCTCTTGTTGGGTTTTGGTAGCAGGGGGACTACAGGGGTGGCTTCTGTTGGAATCTGCCAGAAGCTTCCCCTGTCCCATGGAGCCAATGCCAGCTGCTCCAGGACGGATTTCCTGCCACTGGCCAAGGCTGAGCCACTTAGGAGTGACAGGAACACCTCTGGGATAACATATTTCAGAAGAGAGGAGAGTTGCACAGAAAAAATTCCAGCCTGGGAAGAGCAGAGTGAGAACATGGGATAACAAGACAGACACCAAGGTGATTGCAGAAGGAGGGGCAGGATGGACCTCCCAGGAGCAGGGGAAGGACTCAGAGCTGTGGCCCCTGCAGCCCATGAGGGATAATCGGAGTGCAGAGACCCCCCTGTACCCCATGAGAGAGTAACCCACAGGACAGCAGAATGGGAAGAGCTGCTGCCCGAGGGATGGACTCAATAACACCCGACTGCAACCCCCTTCCCCGTCCCACTGCACTGCTGGGGTGGGGGGGAGGGAGAGCTGAGAAGGAAAGAGGGGTGTGGGGAAGGTGTTTTTAAGACTGTTTTATTTCTCACTCTTTGGCTTTTATCCTGTTCGTAATAAATTTAAGGACTATTCCTATGCTGAGTCTCTTTTGCCCATTAGTGAGCAACTGTCTCCCAACCCTTATCTCTACTCAGGAATCCTCAGCTGTTTTTTTTTTTTTCTCTCATCTATGAAGTTGCAGAGGGAGGGAGAGGTAGTGGCTTTTAGTGGG
>NW_020957621.1:23602-24684 GCF_003031625.1 Empidonax traillii | reverse complement strand
GAGGGAGAGGTGCAGCAGGAAGAAGTCCCTGGGGGTGTGCAGGTGCTGGTCGCAGGCTACGGCACTGAGGATGAGGCCGTTGCCCAGGAGGGCAGCCAGGGAGATGCCCAGGAAGAGCCAGAAGTGCAGCAGCTGCAGCTCCCGCCTGTCTGAGAATGCCAGCAGCAGGAACTGGGCCATGGAGCTGCTGTTGGGCATTGGTTTTTCCTTAGCACAGGGTCTGTTCAGAAAAGGAAAAGACGAGGAACAATTAAGAGAGACCCCTGTCAGCAGAGATATTCCATCTTTCATTGTAATCCCCCCAAATCAATTGTATTTCCCTAATTCTGGTTCAGAGTGGTGTGAGCAGCAGGAGCTCTGCCCATATGCTGCCAAGAACTCAGCTTTGCTCTGCTGCAGTGGGGACATGGAGTTGGTTTATTACAGCTCTCATAAACACACGGGTGTCAGATGTAACTCACCTTTAATGCAAAAGATCCACCTCTGAACCTCCCTGTTCAAAAGAGAGTGGAATGCAGAATAGAAGCTTCCAATATCCTTAGAATAATTGTTCTCTGTTACATATGTTCCATCAGGAAATCTGCAGAATGTTCTTTTTAGGAGTAAAAATTCCCAATTTTATGGTTGAAAATGTGAAGAGCCTTGAGAAAAGATAAGAGACAAAAGGGCTCAACTCTCTGTAATTGAAAGAAGAGCCAGGAGAAATACAGAGTCCTTTAACCTGTTTCTCATCTGCCTTCCTCTTTCTTTTGTGCTGCATTCAATTTGATTTCCCACCAATAAATATTGCAAAACACACCTACAAATACCTGTGCAGTGCTGAGAACAGGACAGTGTTGGTTCCAAGGGCAGCTCTGTGCAGTGTCCCCTGTGCCAGCCCAGAGCTGCAGCTTTGCTGGACAGAGCAGGACAGGAGCCCTCCCGCAGGGAAGCCAAGGGCTGGCCCAGGACAGTGCCCACCCCCAGGGGAAGGCTCAGCACTGCCCAGGATCCTGGGCTCATTTCTGACACTGCCTGAAATATTCACCTCGCAGAGTAAAAGGGTTGGAATTTCAGTGCAGCCTCCTGAGCTGAGAGAACAA
>NW_020957621.1:15859-17015 GCF_003031625.1 Empidonax traillii | reverse complement strand
GAATGAGATTTTGTCCATTTTGTACCTGTTCATTATATGTTCTCACTTTATGCATTAATTGCAACAGATATATTCTTGGACCTCATGGTATGCAGGAAATACACTTAGATCAGACTTTGAATTTCTACTGTATTAGATGTGGAGCCAATCAGAGCTTGAAAGAAACTCAGTGGGCTAGATTTTATTGTTGTAACACACATAGATATGTGTATTTTCTGATACACACAGGTTTGCTCTAGAGTGTGCATCTTGTGGTCTTATGGTGCAATTTGTGGGTTTGTGTGTCAATACAGGTTTAGTGTGAAGGCCAAATATTTTGTGGTCTGAGGGTGACATCTTGTGGATTTTTGAGATAGCACAGGTTAGTTGTGAGTTTTGTGAATTTAAGGAAGTTTCAATCAAGAAATAGTGTTTTAATTTGAAAAGTAGATATTATCTGGCAATATAAAACTTGTGATTGTTAGTATATTACAGATTTAATTACTTAACTTCATAATGGAAGTTAAAATGAGAAAAGAAATAAATGCTAAAACTCCTGTGGGGTGTAAAATAAAACATTGGAGAGAGCTGGGAGGAATTCCCAGAGGGAACCAAAGTAAAAAGCCCTTTTTGAAATAGTGCCAGAATTGGTGGCCACCGTATATATCAGATGATGGTGAAAAATGGCCACGGCAAGGAAGTCTTAATGACAACACAATCCTGCAGCTTCTGTTGTTCCTTTGCAGGGAGCAGACATGGGATGAGCTGATGTGTGCAGATATGTTTTTCACTTGAAGGAATAAACTTGAGTGGCAGAAAAGTTGTGGTATTGATAGAGCCCCCCAGGACCCCCCTGTGCCTGCAGCAAAGGTCAGAGGGGTCTCAAGCTGGGAAAGAGAGAGAGTGATAAGGAAAGTATCCCAGAGCCTCCCGAACTGCAGCCTCATTGTAGAGCACTAGAGCCAGCTGGGCAGGGACCTGGCAGCCTGCAGGAGTCGGGACGGGATGGGACAGATTCTGAAAGCACAGCAGGGAGTGTGGAACACCCAGAAGAGGGAGGGAGCAGCACACATCGGGGTCTGACCATGGGACAGAAAGCCAAGAGTCAGCCTGGGGGTAGAACAAAAGCTAAAACTGAGACTGGCCACACAGTTGCTCCTCTGAGGCAGGTAATGAC
>NW_020957621.1:7751-8813 GCF_003031625.1 Empidonax traillii | reverse complement strand
GCCCCAGAGTGGCCAGTGGGCCACAAGTCCCCCCTGGGGGGTGGGCACAGGGGGCAGAGCAAATCAAACCCCGCATGGTTGGACCCTCCATCTGGGCACGGGGAAGCTGCACTGGCACCAGACTGCGGGTGGGAGCTGCACTTCTCTCTCTTTCCTTTCTTCTTCTTATTCTCTCCATCTCTCATAATATTTTAGGAAACTTTAAACTGGATGGGTTGGGTTTTTTCTGACTTCTCTGGGTTGGCCTGTGCTCAGTCAATGCTTTGGGGAATGCTCCATTCTGGTGGAATGTTGGCCTTTCAACTTTTTTTCCAAGCTCCCTTCTTTTCCTAAATTTACCAGTAAAAGTGTGTTTTTTAACCTCCTGAGAGGTCAAAAGTATGTTGCATCTTTCTGCTGTCCTCTCTCAAGGTACTTAAAGAACTGAAGTCCTTTTCCAAATATCTGGAGGGTGGATATTTTTGATACCTTGTATATTTTTAAAAGAAAAACCTCTTTGATGAGCTCGTAGCTCAAACCTGGGGTCTTACAGTCACCATCCCTGGAAGTGTGCAGAAAACATTGAGCTGTGGCACTTGGGGACACGGTTCAGTGGTGGAGATGCCAGTGTTGGGTTAATGGTTGCACTCCACGATCTCAGAGATGTTTTCCATCCTTAACAATTCTGTGATTCTGTGGTGACTCAACCACTTTCCTGGACATTCTTTTCCAATGCCTGATAACCCACAGTCATTTTTCTGATACTGCAGGCAAGGAAAGTCATGGAATAAAGGGGACATTTTGACCCTGCAGGGCCTCAGAGAACTTTCTCTGTTGGGAAATACAAAGAGATGTCTCGGAGTGTTTCACTGATAACAAGGAGAATTTTGGAGAGGACCTTTACACACCCAGATCTTGATATGTCCACACAACACTGCTTGTGTGTGTGTGAGAATTGACTGTGGTGTGAGTGTTGTTATTGTGTATCTATAATTCAGTCACTGTTAAAATTTTAGCAAATGCAATTCAATCATTTGATAACTGTTAAACTGGTCAATAATTTAGTCCTACTAATCTCTTTTA
>NW_020957621.1:0-1059 GCF_003031625.1 Empidonax traillii | reverse complement strand
GTTCCCAGTGCCTGTCCCTGCCTGTGCTCAAAGGGCTCCCACCCCCAGGACTGTGCTCAGAGAGCACTCAGGCCTTGCAGCCAGAAAGGGGCTCCCAAGGACAGTGTGGAAGTGGAAAGAGCAGCTCTGCAAAGCCCAAGCTCTGCTGCTCCCTGGCAGTGCTGCTGTGCTGGGATTCTTGTCCCCTTGTCCTTTGCCAATCCCCCCTGTCCTGCAGTGTGCTGTCCTTTAGGGACAGCTGAGAAGAAGGGTCTTGGACAAAGAAGGCACTGCAGGGTCCTTTATTTTGTTTAAATACTCTCAGAGCACAATTCAACATTTATACATCTCTGGGGAAAATTCAATGGTTATACACTAAATTAGAAGACAGATACATAATAATATCTCATTGTACAGAAAAAAACTGCAAGAAGGACCTGATGACCTTCACGAAAACCTGAGCAGAATGGTTGGGCCATTAAGGAGTCTCCTGAATGCTACACACCAGAACACAGGCAATCTATTGCTCCTGAAAAGCACCCAGTCGTCATTTTCCTCAGGGCATCCCTGAGCTCCTGGTTCCTCAGGCTGTAGATGAGGGGGTTCAGGGCTGGAGGCACCACCGAGTACAGAACTGACACAGTCAGATCCAGGGATGGGGAGGAGATCGAGGGGGGCTTCAGGCAGGCAAATGTGGAAGTGCTGATAAACAGGGAGACCACAGCCAGGTGAGGGAGGCACATGGAAAAGGCTTTGTGGCGTCCCTGCTCAGAGGGGATCCTGAGCACAGCCCTGAAGATCTGCACATAGGAGAAAACTATGAAAATGAAACAACCAAATGATAAACAGGCACTAAACACAATGAGCACAATTTCCCTGGTGTAGCCTGAGTGTGAGCAGGAGAGCTTGATGATCTGAGGGATTTCACAGAAGAACTGGCCCAGGGCATTGCCCTGGCACAGGGGCAGGGAAAATGTATTGGCTGTGTGCAGCAGAGCATTGAGAAACCCAGAGGCCCAGGCAGCTGCTGCCATGTGGGCACAAGCTCTGCTGCCCAGGAGGGTCCCGTAGTGCAGGGGT
>NW_020957620.1:23383-24693 GCF_003031625.1 Empidonax traillii | reverse complement strand
GAGTTGCTCTCTCTCTCTCTCTCTCTTCTTATGACATCACTGCCCGTTGCCATGAGAGCTGTCCCGACCAGAGCTCTGCAGCGAGTGACACTGAGTAGGGCGTGTGCATGTGGTGATGTGAAAGGTGACCTTGAGCAGTGGGAGCACTATTGTCTTCTTGTGTGGATGTACACACCAAACCTGCACATCTACAGAGCAGCCCAGCTTTGTAGAAATTTCGATTGTAGTAATTCTTCCACCCAGTTGACACTTGGTTTGCACCTGTGCTTTTGGTTTTGTTTTCTTGAAGAAGACAATCTGTGGGGGCTGGGATCAGAGCTCTTTGCTCCTCTAATCACAGAACCTTGAAGCCCTCGATTTGTATTTGAAATTGCTGCAAAGGCACAAAGCAACCTGGCATGTGGGAAGAGTCAAAGAGCCCCGGAGTGGATTTGTGGCATTCCATGTACTCTTTGTGCCAGTCGTGAGGGAAGGTGAGGATGTGGAGAGGTCATTAGGGATAGAATGGAGAATGTCCTCTCAGCTGTGGAGATTTCAGTTCGCAGGGCACAACATGGAAGACTGTGGTGAAATAGCTCAGGAAGGGTCCCAGCACAGAGTGCTGCTCTCCTGGGATCCTGTCAGGACTTCCAGAAGTTCTGAGTATCTTAGGGCACAGTTGTTTCTGGTATTGCTGCTATGAAGACATCTGCCTTATGTGTCTTACCGTCCTGGTTTTGATGTGGAATGTTGTGGGTTAAAGGGAACCGTTTTGAAATTTGGATCATGCTGCCAAGTCTCCTCTAAACCTCTCATTGGTTACCTGTCTGCTCTTAATCTTGAAAGAGAGGAAAAGGTCTTGGTATTCAAAACTGCCAACAAATTGTGTTTCAATGGAGCCGAACAAGATCATTTGTTTTTCTTCTCTCCTCTGTCAAACTGCCAAAATTTTGAGTTTGTTTTGGAGGGGTTTTTTTTTGTTGTTGTTGGTGCGTTTATTTCCTCTCTCTCAGTGGTGCTGTGTCAGATATTTGGACCATTTCCCTTGGGCGTGTGGGATGTCTGTTGTGCTCTCCTAAGCTAAGTTTCACTTTGAAAGAATGTCCGTAGCTGACAGGTCTGCTTCCTTCTTCCTCTGTGAGAAAATGAATGATGGGCACTGCACAGTGTCCAGTTTTTGTGGAACATAAGTAACTGCATTTGTCCAGCTTCCCCAGAAACTGAGAATGTTAATTACAAATATCCTTTTAAATCTATTGCCTTGCCCCGAATATATTTGTTTTCTGAAGAAGGAACCAGTGACGCTGCAGGTAAGTCACACACCTGAAGTG